>NC_067400.1:381487658-381787658 GCF_016432865.1 Antechinus flavipes | reverse complement strand
GAAAGGGAAAAGGAAGGGAAAGGAAGAGGAAAGACAAAGAAAAATAAATGGAATCTAATTTTGATTTTATGAAGTTAAAGGCTGAGTTCATGAATAAAACTCAAAAATAGCAGAAGCAACTAAGGATTAGAAAAAGATCTTCAAAGTCTGGAATGGTCCCATGTTGAAAAATAAAATAAATCATTGCAAGTTGGTTTTTGTCCTCTTGCTCTCCCACATTCTACCCTTTACAACTCTTTTATTAATTGACATTTAGGTAAGACTGAAGAAAACCCAACAATGAATGGACCTAGAGAGCTGATCTAGACCTTAGACTTCTTCCACAAATACAAATCCATAGAATGTGTCCCTGTGGTTTCTTAAGTATAGGATTTTTCACTGTCTTACTGAAATTATACAGACAGAGAAGAGCAATAAAGATTGCCTTCCTTGTAACTTCTTCCCATTCCCCTTATTCCCTCCCAAAGAGGGAATGCATTAGAGAAAACAATCTCCACAGTCATTGAAAGGATTCCCTAAAACTGAATTTTGGTGAATTGGACCATGAAAACAATGGCTCCCTATGCTAGAATGTCATTTGTGAGGGTGGTTTTTGGTGGAAGAAGAAATACAATATCAAATTCACGAGATAAAGAAATGGTCTACAATCTTCATATCTGAATCTATGGGCTGATCATTCTGCACTGTGCTTTCCCAAAAGATCAGGCAAAGCTTAGACACTCCACAGTTATCTCATCTCAGACATTTCTCTAGTCTACCAACATTTCATTATCCTGACAATCTCTGTTGCCCATCTCATAATAGGTATTCGTCTCTGAGTGTGATTCCAAAGAAATGCCCTTGAACATAAGTAGAAAATAGAAGAAATGCCTCTTCTCTATTATATTTCAGGTTCTAAATTATTTTTCTGGTTGTTTCCAAGTTTGCTTACTAAACAAAATTTTAAATTGCCACCATTGACCTGGGGGGATTTATCTGGCTGTAAATTATGAGAATGTTAGTAATATTTCTTCAAGTACCAAAGAAAATAACATAGCATAACCAATAACAAACTGGACTTGGACTTTGATTCAAATCCTATCTTAAACATTTGCTATCTGTGTGGCCATGGTTAAGTCACTTAAACTTTCTTAGCTTCATTTGATTTTTTTAGAAATGGGGGCAATAAGGCCAGTGGTACTTACAAAATTTTGAAATCCATTGATGTTAATTTTTGTTAACAAGAGAGTCACTGTAGGCAATTACAAAAAGGGTAACTGTGAAAGGAAAGAGGATTTTTTAAAAGGGTCAAGGAAATTAAGGAGAGAGAATTTTCAGGACAAATTAGAAAAAAACCAATTATTCTACCTCTCTGTTTATCTCTGTTACTCTGTCTCTATTTCTATTAGGTCTGTCTTTCATTGCTCCGGAAGGAACCCAATCTGCTGAAGCACCTTCCTTAAGGATGATTTTACCTCCTTATTCCTCAAACTATAGATCAAAGGGTTCAGCATGGGGGTGACTAAATTATTCAGGATCTGAACAGTAGCATTCAACCAAGGATTGGGGGTAGGCTGTAGGTAGATGAGAACTACAGGCATATAAAATAGGAGGATGGCTGTTAAGTGAGCACTGCAAGTGGAGAAGGCTCTACGTCGACCCTCTGCTGAACGTATTCTCAAGATGGAGCAAACAATGCGACTATAAGAAGTAAGGATGAGGAGGAAACAACTGAAAGGCATAAGACCCACACTTATGAAACCTACCATCTCCAGGGCTGAGGTATCTGCACAGGCTAATTTCAACATCACTGGGATATCACAGAAGAAATATTCCACTTTATTGGGTCCACAGTAGGGCAACTGGAAAGTGAGGGCAGTGAGGAAAGTGGCCTGAATACAGCCAAAAAATGAGGTCCCCATGGCCAAGATGGCACATACCTTATGGCTCATAATGACTGTGTACCGTAAAGGGTAACAGATGGCAACAAAACGGTCATAGGCCATCACAGTGTATAGGAAACACTCAGTGCAGCCAAGAAAATGATAGAAAAAGAGTTGGCATACACAGCCTCCATAAGAAATGGCATGGCTATATCCAGAAAGAAAGAAGAGCATTTTAGGAGAACTCACTGAAGGGAAAAATATATCAAAAATTGACAACTTGCACAGAAAGAAGTACATGGGAGTGTGAAGACGAGAGGAGGAAATAATAGCCAAGAGAATGGTCAAGTTCCCTAGCAAGGTAAAGAAATAGAAAGATAAGAATACAAAGAAAAGTTCAATCTCCATCCCTTCTGTGTGCGGGATTCCTAGAAGGATGAATTCAGTTACCACTGTATGATTCTTCATCTCCATGAAAGCTTAGTATTGGTGTATAGGACACCAAAGAATGGACACAGACATCAGAGATGCAAGATGAAGTTCAATAGGCCTGAAGAAAATATACCTGCCAAAAGATACACATAGACATATAGATAAAACCACTTTTGGCTTTGAAAGTAGATTTTTGACATATGACTGATATACTATAGTGCATAACTTAAAAGGGAAAAATTGCTCTCATATGGCATTTCATGTGAGAGGGAAAATGGAATTATGGGTTCTGGACTTAAGAGAAAGAAAGAACATTTAAACATTGCTTCAGATGCTTATCAATTGGACAAACTTAGACACAATCTTTCTCATCTGTAAAATAAGGATTATATCAAAAAGTCATTTTGGGGATCAAAAGTGCTTTGTAAACTCTAAAGTGTTATTTAGTTAATTCTGTTATAATTGTTACTATAATCAATCTTCGTAAGAGTTTTGTGATGGAGGTAGAATGATACTATTCTCAATTAATAGAGAAGGAAACTGAAGCTCAAAGAAATTCAAAGATTTCTTCAAGTTTACTTACTTGATAAGTGGTGAAGAGGCCATTGAACCTATGTTTTATGATACTGATATCAATGTTCCTTTCAATACCCAATGGGTAGGTTCACAATGGAGTGAAATCAGTTATCTCTGCAGAATGGGCCTTCCATTGATGAATTCTATTGGCACGTTTTTTATGAGTTGTAAAGGTAGTCAGTTTTCTTCATAGTTTTCTCTATTAAATACATAACAAGACAAGAAATATCACTATGGGTAAGAACCATTCAGGCCAATAGTTTGCTTTTGACAGTGAGATCAAGGATGGTTTGTGGTAGAGCATGACTGTGTATAATATGACTATCAGTCTCAAAGGCTTAGAACTGTGTTTGATTAAACAACCAGAAAAGATCTGAAACCCCAAAGAAGTGGAAAAAATTATTATACATTCAGAAGGAGTGAAAGGTATCCTGAGTCTGGAGGAATTACTCAGATAACCAGATCAAAACAATACACACCCTTCTATGTCACTGAAGAATAGTACTATCTTCTAAGGTAAATAGGTCTGTTATTATGACTTTACTCAATATGTCAAGAGAATTTTGACTTTATACATTTTTATATTAGATTCTGCTCACATCTCTTTTCCAAGATCATTCACAGTCATCATAGTTGCAGTTCTTTAAATTTTGTTTTTTTGTTACTCTTTCTATTTTCATTATGACAATCTTCATTCATATTGTTTCCCTGGTTCTGTTTATTTCACTCTTAATATCTTCCCATTCTCCCCTATGTTTTTAAAATTGTCTTTGCATTCATGTACTTTGTTCAATAGTTCAACAATCAATAGATGCCCATTTTGTTATCAGTTCTTTGCAATGACAAAAAGGGATATTACAAATACTTTGTAGTATATGTAATGTGACATATAAAAAGTTCAAGAGACAATTTCTGGGTAATTAATCATTTTATTAATCATATTAGCATATAATTAATAAAAAGGGTCAGTGTCACTCAAATGCCAAGGATCTCTCTTAGAATCACTCAATGCTAATATGCCCTTAAAAAAGTAGCTATTAATGAGGATGGCAAAGTCTGATTGATTAACAAGTAATAAAAGAGAATGAATATTAGAGATGGATGAATTCTAATGAAAGACTGGGTCATTTACTTCCAAATCACCTCCAGCCTTGGGCACTCTAGACAAAGGAGCTATATTACTTTCCCAAAGCTGCCAGAGTGGAACACAAAGAGCTGGGATTCACCTTAGCTTAAATTATTTTTAAGGTTCTCAAGTTGAATAGGGCAACAACTCCATCTAAATAATGTGGTAAGTGGGACAAAATTTTGGGAAAGATCTTGGATCTTCTCAATAATTTATTATTTAGTAACACTTTTTATTATTTAATAATTTATTCATATATATAAAATTTATTATTTAATAATCACCATTTGATTCTATTGAAGACATGTCTCCTCAATAAATCACTAATTGAAAAAACAAACATTTTATCTGGAATTTCTAATTATGGGCTTATAATAGAAACCAATTTGAGGTGGAAGAGGAAAGAAATTGATGGCACTGACAAAATCAAAGAGGGAAGTCCTCTTTGTTAAGTAAAACTTTAAAAATACATAGGAAAAAGCAAATTTTTTTAAAATGTGATCATTTACGTTATGGAATATTATTGTTCTGTAAGGAATGACCAGCAGGATGAATACAGAGAGGACTGGCGAGACTTACATGAACTGATGCTAAGTGAAACGAGCAGAACCAGGAGATCATTATATACTTCAACAACGATACTGTGTGAGGATGTATTCTGATGGAAGTGGATCTCTTCGATAAAGAGAGCTATGTCAGTTTCAATTGATCAAGGATGGCCAGAAGCAGCTACACCCAAAGAAAGAACACTGGGAAATGAATATAAACTGTTTGCCTTTTTGTTTTTCTTCCAGGGTTATTTATACCTTCTGAATCCAATTCTCCCTGTGCAACAAGAAAACTCTTCGGTTCTGCAAACATATATTGTATCTAGGATATACTGTAACCTATTCAACATGTAAAGGACTGCTTGCCATCTAGGGGAGGTGATGGAGGGAGGGAGGGGAAAAATCGGAACAGAAGTGAGTGCAAGGGATAATGCTGTAAAAAATTACCCTGGCATGGGTTCCGTCAATAAAAAGTTATTTTTAAAAAATGTGATCATTTCATGGAAGTCTCATCTCAAACAGCAGTTTGCTTTTCTGGAAACATCTGGTGCAGCTCTCTATTTTAGGTGTAGTCTCAAAACAGATTCCATCTGACTGGATTCTCTGGTTCAGGTCACTTGTAGAGATGCCCTCTAATAAAAAAAAATCTAAAAAATTTTCTTAACAAAATTTTAAATTTACTTTGCCAATAACCAGGTCAAATAGTGAAAGTTAGCTCAAACTATTTCTCTATCATTAGAAAATTAGTTTTGGAACCTTTTATACCAGAGACTTAACATTTTCAGGTTACCCAATTGCCACATTAATACATCCAAGAAACTAAAAATTAGAACTCAATTTTTATAGTTAGCATTGTGCATTCCACTATTTGGAAGATGAAATTCCATTAAGGAATTAATAATGGAACACATTTTTTATAAAACAAATGGACTCTAATACAAAAATGAATTTATTTAAAAGTTGGCAGATTAACTTCAATTGCAACAACTGTTTCCAGGATGGTTCCAGGTTTTTTAATTCAAAAAATCCTTCTTGAAAGTATTTCTTCTTTTAAAGTAACTTAAAATTTTTCCTAATGTTAAGATAAGCACCAGACTTGCATAAAGTAAAATAGTTAGAACCTTCTAAACTGACAGATTTTTTTATTCAACTATTCAAGCAAAAATAAATCACTAAAACTAGAATTTATCAAAACTAAGCTAATGTAAACTGAATTTGAATATCATAAGTAAATTCCAAAAGTACCATAAAAATAAAATAAATTTCTAGTTATCACAAATTCCTAATTACCACCCTCCTGTAGTCAAAAAGTATTCATAATAGGGAGAAGATTCAGCTTTTCTAAATGAAGCAATGCTAAAAAATATCTAATTTAATAAATGATAAAAACAATATAAATTAGCCTTATTACCATCATAAATTTTACCAGGCCTTTAATTTTTTATTCAATATATTTTTATTCCTTTTGTCTTCAGATAGAATATAAACTCATCCTGGTATAAAAGATTCACTACGAATCAAGAAAACAGTTACTGAAATCCTACATGAAAAATTCATTTAAATCCCTAGAAAAACAACACTGGACATATTAACTCCATATTAACACACATACATACCTTAGATGATTTTACAAAATCTTTTCTTTGTCCCTTTCCCATACATTAATCAATTATCCATTTTCTTTTTAAAACGCCTATGTAAATGTTTGATAGGTTTTAACATTATGAGAATAACTCCAAATATCTTAGTTAATAATCTCTTAATTTTCTAAGTGATAATCAAATAATTTTAGATAAAACTTCCCTCTTACAAGGCAAACTTGAAAGTTTATGCTTTCTTAATTAGACTACTTTAGAGTATTATAGCACATAGTCAGCAGGGCTAAAATTACACAATAGCTTTCAGGCTTTTTTTTTCAATCAATAAAATTCTTAATCTAACAGCACTGAGGTTATAAGAGAAGCACTTTTCTAACAATATTTGATACAATTGTTTACTGAATTTCACCCTATAAGAAAATTTAGAAACATTACAATACCATAAGCAATTTTATGGATTTGAAGCTTAAGTGGCTTCAATTCTGTAGAATGTTTCCAAATTATAATGCAGAAAATCATTCATCTCATCACCCTTGACTGTTTATCTTGATCACATCTAAAACTCCATATACAATTATTGAGTATGGAAGTAATTACATCTAATTAAATAAATGATAAAAACAAACAAAAAAAGTTAATAGCATCTGTCCTATACCAGGCAGTGTGCTAAGCACTTTATATTATGTAATCCTGACAACAACCCTGAGAAATGGGTGCCCTCATTATAATCTCACAAAACAGTAAACTAAGATAAACATATATAAGTAAACTTGCTTGAAGTCACACAGCTAATAAATTTCTTAATGCCAAATAGCTAATGCCTTTTATATTAGATTCAGATTTACCAAAATTATCCCAATAGTAGATCACACTCAGCATTGTTCCTTCAGGAGAAAGTTTGTATTAAATCAAATCAAAATAAATCCAGATTTATAGTTATTGATTGTAACATTTAAATCTCCAAGCATCAGTTACTGTTAACAATTCAAAAGAAAAAAGAATTTTTTACATAAATTTTAATATGTTATACATATGTCTGTATATGTATATACACATTATATATGTATATATATTGTATGCAATTTGTATTATACACACATATACAAGGTCATGACAGTTTCTAGCTCTGTATATTCTTTTCCCCTACTTCTTCAAAGATCAATTCTTAATCTGCTACCTCCTTTATCTGTCTTTGATACTTTCATTTTGCAAACAATTTAAATTCATACCTGTTATTATTAGATTAACTTAAAGTAATCTGGGCTAAAATATTGTAAGATTCTGAGAACTAAGGTATTTTTTCAATTTTTGATTTTAATTTATATTACATTTTATAGAAGGACTATTTAATATATTGTATCTAGGATATACTGCAACATATCCAACATATAAAGGACTGCTTGCCATCTAGGGGAGGGGGTGGAGGGAAGAAGGGGAAAAAAAAATCGGAACAGAAACGAGTGTCAATATAAAGTAATTATTAAATAAAAAATTAAAAAAAAAAGGACTATTTATTCCAAGGATTTAATATTATGAGATTCACTGATTCAGCTAAATCATTGTCAAAGATTTTTTTAATGACATCATATAAGATGCTTTAATTATCACAGTTGTTCATTATCACACATTGCTCATCAAATTTCTTCTAAGCCTCAATAAAATTATGGGGCTTTCCTATTTCCTAGAGACATGAAAGACAGAAGCAACCAACATACTGCAGCAGAAACTTGTCAATCTGATCTCCTGACACTTTCAACAATTCCCAGGCTTATAACAGCTAAGTGAATTGAACTAGATGCTACATCCCTGTTTCTGTCATGCTAACTTTGGTTCTGTATGCCACTGAAAGATCACACAGCTTAATGTCCCTTAAAACTTAGGAACTACCTCTACAGAACTCAAGAATAACTATATTGTCCCCAAAAGACTGTTTGCATGGGCTTACTGTAAGAGCAGTTTACTCAAGACTTAAAAATGACTGAATTGGTCTCACATTTTTGTGGTTTTCATGAATAAAAACCCTACCCCTACTACAAACCATAAGTCCACTTTCTCAAGTGGACTTTAATTTTCAAGCCTATTTTTCTCACTTTGAAATTAAACTTCTGTTTGATTCCTGATTCTCATGTCTCTAGCATGCTTTGTTTGGCTCCAATCATCCAGAGGTCAAAGACTGATTCCAATCTGGTTGACAACACAAATTTCATTTCTTATAAAACTTAATAAATATCTTATAAATTCATTAGCCCCTTAAAGATGAGCCAAACTGCATGGTACTAAGCTTTTTCATGAATTTCAATGCCATCATACATATTCTTGAAGCTTTCCAAGCAGGGATGATTTTTCACCATGTTGCCGTTAGTTTTGTGAACTCAGGGTTACTTAAACTACAAAGAAGCATCAGGGTAGCATTAGCTTGACCACTTCTGATTGATGTTTTTTATAATACCAGAGAATAACAAAAGGGTAGACTTTTTACTTCCACATTTTTTTTAATAGCTAAAACAGAAAGGAGTCTTCATCACCAGCATCTACAGTATTTTCCTTTTGTAAGATTAGTATGGTGTTGATGCCTTGATAAATTGTAGCAAATGGCAAGCCTAATCCAGATGAGAAGTGAGAAGTTCCTTTGATCATCACTGTATAAAATTAGAATCTGTGATATGATATACTGTTGATAACAATTTGGATTCAGTTTGACTCTCATTAGCATTCCTGAAAATGAATTCTAAATATAGCATTCCCTTATAAACAGTAGACTAAGAAATGTGTCACAGCTTCCTCATAGCAAATCTCACATACATGTCTATAAATTATACTTTCTCCTCAAAATTCATGACATCTTTCTTCATGTGAATTTATTTAAAAGTTGGATGGAAGGATAGTATTTAAGTACAATGGAAATAGAAGTACAATATGTAAGCTGTAGATATGTATGTAGAACATATCAACTATGTTCCAAACAGAAAGTTTAGGTAGGAACAGATGATCCTTTGTAGAACAAATAGACAAAAACAAAAACAACAAAAATACCTTTATGTTTTTATTTTTGTTGCTAATCCCTCAAAATCCCAGGATGCTCAAATATAATTATGCTTATTCCAGAAGCAATTGTTATTTGACTGTGATAGCTATGGAAAGTGGAGGTGGGAAGGGGTTCTTAATGAAAGACTGAGTAGAGGATAATCACAAAAAAATTATAAATTTGATTACATGAAGTCAAAACCATTTTCAAGAACATGTTACAATCAGAATAAAAAGGGCAAGTGTAAAATTAGGGGATTTAATTTTTTTTAACATCAAATAGACCTGATAAGGGTCTGATATGCAAGATATATAGGAACTTAATATTAACAAATATATAAGATTAAGAAATATTTCAAAATAAATCATAGCAAATCAACAGTTTGTTTTTAGGAAAATTACAGATTATTAAAAAGTATAGAAAAATTATCTAAACTACTAATAACAAGAAAAATGCAATACATGCATATACATATAACCCAAACTTTATCTTTACACTCAGAAAATTAACAAAGATGATAAAAAAATTGGAAAAGTCATTGCTGATGGGTTGTAGAAAGACATATACTATTGAAGGAGCTGAGTTGGTCTAAATCATTTGGGAAAATATTTTGGAATTATAATAAAAAGAGGGGCTTGAAAGTCACATTGCTAGTCACATAGCTCAAGCACATTAAAAACATAAAAAAAGATTGTGTATACCAAAATAGTCATAACCATAAAACTAGTATGGCAGATACACACCTAACACTATATACCAAGATAAGGTCAAAATGGGTTCATGATCTAGACATAAAGAATGACACTATAAACAAATTAGAAGAACATAGGATAGTTTACCTCTCAGATCTGTGGAGGAGGAAGGAATTTGTGACCAAAGAAGAACTAGAGATCATTATGGATCACAAAATAGATAATTTTGATTATATTAAGTTAAAAATTTTTGTACAAACAAAACTAATGGAGACAAGATTAGAAGGGAAGAAATAAACTGGGAAGACATTTTTACATTCAAAAGTTCTGATAAATGTCTCATTTCCAAATTATAGAGAGAATTGACTCAAATTTATAAGAAATCAAGCCATTCTCCCATTGATAAATGGTCAAAGGATATGAACAGACAATTTTCAGATGAAGAAATTGAAACTATTTCTAGTCATATGAAAAGGTGCTTCAAATCACTACTGATCAGAGAAATGAAAATTAAGACACTCTGAGATGTCATTACACACCTGTCAGATTGGCTAAAATGGCAGGAAAAGATAATGACAAATGTTAGAGGGAATGTGGGAAAACTGAGACACTGATACATTGTTGGTGGAACTGTGAACAGATCCAATCATTCTGGGGAGCAATTTGGAACTATGTTCAAAAAAATTATCAAACTGTGCATATCCTTTGACCCAACAGTGTTTCTCTAGGAGCTCTAGGAGCTCACCAATAACAGATAAAATCAATAAAAAAATTTATGGAAAAATGAATTGATTTTGTACCAAAATGACCAGTGATTTCATATCGGACATTCTCCTTCTTTCTATCAATACAGATCACAACTTGTCTAAAAGTTAATTGAAGGTTTTAACTTTGTTGTGATCAAAAATTAATCATCATTCCACAAACCTAGGGTTATCTCTTCTATTTTGTCTAAGATATTGTACATACAATATAATACTACCATGGCACTCAAAGGTTTCCTGACTAGGTAGGATCTCCCATACTTTACATTATATTAGTACAACTTTTAAGAAATCATGGTAACCTTTGTACTCCATACAGTAAAACATAGGAGAATGATATGCTTATTTATTCATGTAACTTAGTATTGTTTTATGATTTATAAATCATTTTGTGGATATACTTGGTAACTATGAATCAATTCCCCCAAGATTGATCACCTCTAAGTGAACTGATAATATCAAATCCTTGAACTTTCAAGGTTATGAATAAAATCTCTGAAAGACTGATAATAAAAACAACTACTAGGCATTTGATCCAATACACTCTGTAGATCTCCCCCACCTAAGAGCAAGGAAGCATCTATCTACTAAAAGCTAATGCACCCTAGCTCTTAAACCCCAGTGATTCTCAAGAAGAAAGAAGAGATTTCAATTTTCATCATATTTGCTTCCTGATTTCTCCCAGGCCTTACATTCATTCAGCCGTTCATTAGTGATTATTTTTACATGTCACACAGCTCTGATTACCTGATGGAGTGAATTCTGATTATGACTCCAAGTATTATAGGACCAAATTTTATGTGCACATACTATGAAACCAAAATGACATTTTAGGGTCTATGTAAATTGTTATCATCTTGGTTGTTATGGTTATTACCTTAAACTATTTTCAACAGAAATGTCTAGGACAATTTGACTCACCCTATGGTACTTATATTCTAATTTCCTTCTGTTCCCATGCCCTCTCCAAATAGTCAGAAAACATGCAATTGTAGTCATCATCACATATATGTAATCACTTGGGCAGAGGGGTGGGAGGTTGGTTGAAGTGTGGAATAGTAGAGAGAATATGAATTTCTATTGGCTCTGCATTCAAATTTGCCTATATGCTACAGGACAATAGGCAAGTTCTTTAATCTTTAGAAGCCTTAGGCAGCTCCCTAGAACTGTCCCCTTGAAAGGCATAATAGCATAACAGAGAAAATTCTGCTGTTGGCATCAGGAAAAACTAAGTTCAAATCCTGCCTCAAATATGTGTTTTCTGTAACCCCCTATAAAATCATTTAGCTTTTGTGTCTTATTTCCTTAGCTATAAAATAGGTATAATATCACCTACCTTACAGAGTTATTAAAAGGATTGGATCACAGCAGTGTTTCTATTGGGCTTATATCCCAAAGAAATACTAAAGAAGGGAAAGGGACCTGTATGTGCCAAAATGTGTGTGGCAGCCCTGTTTATAGTGGCTAGAAACTGGAAATTGAATGGATGCCCATCAATTGGAGAATGGCTGGGTAAATTGTGGTATATGAATGTTATGGAATATTATTGTTCTGTAAAAAATGACCAGCAGGATGAATACAGAGAGGCTTGGAGAGACTTACATGAACTGATGCTAGGTGAAATGAGCAGAACCAGGAGATCACTTTACACTTCGACAATGATATTGTATGAGGATGTATTTTGATGGAAGTGGATTTCTTTGACAAAGACTCAGTTTCAATTCATAAATGATGGACAGAAGCAGCTACACCCAAAGAAAGAACACTGAGAAATGAATGTGAACTATTTGCATTTTTGTTTTTCTTTCCGAGTTGTTTTTACCTTCTGAATCCAATTCTCCCTGTGCAACAAGAGAACTGCTCGGTTCTGCAAACATATATTGTATCTAAGATATACTGCAACATATCTAACATATATAGGACTGCTTGCCATCTAGGGAAGGGGGTGGAGGGAGGGAGGGGAAAAATTGGAACAGAAGCGAGTGCAAGGGATAATGTTGTAAAAAAATTACCCTGGCATGGATTCTGTCAATATAAAGTTATTATAAAACAAAATAAAATATTTTTCAAAAAAGGATTGGATCAAAAATCATTTATCTTTTGTGTCTTATTTCTTTAGCTATAAAATAGGTATAATATCACCTACTTTACAGAGTTATTAAAAGGATTGGATCAAATGAAATATTGTAATATGTTTTGTAAACTTTATGTTGCTGTTCAATCCTTTCAGCTGTATCAGATTCTTTGGGACCCCATTTGGGATTTTTGTGGCCAGAATTATAGAGCTGGTAAGTGTCTGAGGAACAGAAGTCATCTAGACTCTGGGCTTGATGCTATATCTATTGCACCATGAATTTTAATGAGCTATAAAAATGTAAATTGCTATTATTAATACTAAATCATAAAATGGTTGTAAACTGTATTGGAAATAAATTCCTATATCAGGAGTTATTCCCATTGACAAAATCCCACAAAGTCTTTTACATGCTTATATCTTTGCCCAGGGAATAAAATACACATTGGAAAACAAAAAGATCCTTGGAGTTAGGAGAGAATGTGGTACAAATCCCATCTCTGATACAATATTTCTGTGACCCTGGGCATGTTATTTCCTTTTTCTAAGTATTAATTTCCTCATTTGTAAAAGGGCATAATTATTCTTATATTACTTCATAGTGTTATTAGGAAAGTATTTTATGAACTTTAAAGCAATATACAAATTTTTATATTTGAAGCCTAGAAATGCTTCTGACATATACTCATTGTGTGACCTACGCAATTCAATTAACTTCATAATAATTCAGGATGGCAACTCATAAAAACTATAAGTTTTAGAGAAATTGTCAACCTGCATTGATAGAAGGAGTTTTCTTATCTGAAAATTCTCCATAATAATCAATAATGAATTTACTATTTATCTTAAACACATATGATTTTAAAGTTGGAAAAGATGTAAGTCTAAAATTAAATCATTCTATGTCAAAGAATATATAAACAATATTGTTCCTCACTATATTCAGTATCAAGTAGATAGAAAAATTGGGACTATATTGATCAACATATCCAAAGTAAAAGTTGTTAGAAGTCCAATATCCAAGTCCAGGGAACTCACCCAGAAGTAACTCTGTCACCCATTCCAATATCACTATGGACTTTTTGTATTTTATCAGACTTCCCTGCAGGAATGAAAGTTCTAAAAAATAGCACAAAAATCGTACCCTTCTTAGGACAAAGGATCATCCAGTAGCCCTTTTATTTATGGTTATGTTCTTTCATGTGAGAATGTAGGAAAAATAGAAGAACAAGCAGTTCAGATACTTACTGTGGTCATGGGTAAATGTGGCAGACCTTGGTGAAGGGTTACATCCCCCACCTAGTAATCTAAGAATATCATTTATAACCTAAGGTTCATTGACACCCAGAAACTGGAAAGAGGAAGGCTGTGCTCCCACCAGTGGACCTGCAGTGCTATCTTTATTGATCAACAAATGAGTCTCTGAAGTATTACAAAAACAAGATCCGTCTCTGGCCATACACTCCGAATCGCTTCCTCAGAGACTTCAATAAAGTAAAAAACAAAAATCAAACAACAACAACAACAAAAGAAACTTTGATTTCCTGGTGAAGCTCTTGGGACACAATAAATCCAGTAACTACTCTGAGGGAGCAATTAGCTCAAAGTATCTTCTCCTCTCCCAACACACAGATATTGGATAACAGCAATGGTGAGATCATAGGAAACAAGGATCTAAAATAGGAAATATCTGATCTGTCTTCTAGGTCTGGCTGAATTTCCTTCTACCCTGACCATAATTCTTATAAACTGTACTCTGGCTCCTATTCTATTTTATTTTTACAATTATTATGGTTTATCTCAATTCCACTTCAAGCTGCATTCCTACATCTTGGGTTAGCATAGATTGCATTTATATTTAATGTAATGATTGTCTTGACTCAAGAATGGAAAAAAGAAAAAATGTATTAGAAACCAAAACAAACTATGTTGTTTATAAGAAACACACTTGGAAGAGAAAGATACAAAGACAGTTGAAATAGGAGGCCAGACAACATTAACTCTTTAACTATTCACATCTAGTACCTTCAAACTTTTTTGGAAAATCTTGCTTGTGTTCTGCGTTCATTTTGTGTATATATACACTTTTATGTGTATGTGTGTATGGTAGTTTTACAGAGATAGATTTTTCTGAAAATTGGACTTAGTTAAATCTTAAAATTACTGATTGGTTTCATATATTTCATTTCAATTTGCTTTATTTAGGAAGCAAGTTCAGGAAGCAAAATACTCTTTTTATAGATGGTCAATTTACTGTCTGTTGACCTAAGAAATGCAGGACTTTTTTAGGACTTCAATTATAAAATTTAGCTACAAAACATTAAAATATCTTAAGTTTACTTAAATATTACTGATACATATGTAAACTAGACAGAAAATAAATGAGGAGATGATTGGGTCAAATTCTTTACCTCTTTGTCATTGTATTAAGGTCATAATTGGAATAAAAAGAAAATCTCCTTTTACTTATGGGTAATTGAGAACAACATACCTAAAATTTTAAGTCTTTTATTCAAATTATTTTTAATCCAATGCAGTCATATATAGTATCCTTGAAAAGGAAGAATTTTTTATTGTTTTTCCTACTTCAAACATATCAGATATTTATATTTTCATTCTCATGATCTAAAATATATATTATAAGAATGAAATTTTAAGAGATCATTATTTCTTTATAAAGGTGTTTCATAGTTAAAAATCAATATTACAGTTCAGAATGAAACTTATTCAATTATGAATGTTAACTTCATTTATTTGAAATTAATTCAGTAACATTAGACACTGGTTTTAATATATTGGAGAGAGAGAGACACAGAGAGAGACAGAGAGAGAGAAAAAGAGAAAGAGAGAGACAGAGACAGAGACAGAGATGGAGAAAGAGAGAAGAGAAAAAAGAAAAGGGAGAGGGAGGGAGGGAAGAAGGGAGAGCTTCCTCCAAATCATCAATATTAGACTAATTTAACTAGTCTTCTGTACAATGTAGGTAATTAATAAATGTTTGCTGAATTTAATTAGACTCACAACTTATTTTTCTGTGTGAAGTAAATGGATTTGTGGGAATTCTTCAAATATTTGAATTCATCATCATGTACAATAGTCCAATCAATTCTGTATTCAGTATTTAGAAAAAGGTGTAACTTAAGGGACTCCTTTTTTGAAAATAAATATATTATTATAATTATTTTAAAATCAGTATTAGGGTGGGTATGATTTAGAAAATTCATAATATGCATATAAACGCTTGCATCAAATTGGCCAGTCTCTTTTTATTAACCATCAGATGTTAATGTTCAGATATTTTTTATATCTTGTTGCTGAAAATATTTTTTAGCATTTTAGCCCATCAAGTTACAATAAAATTATTACTTATACAGAAAAAAATTGGGGGTCAGAGCAGAATCCATTATTTTTCAGGTAAAATACAAAAAAGAGAAAAGAAAAAAACAAGGGCAGCAATCATAATCTCAGACAAAATAAAAGCAAAAAAAAAAAAAAGAGATCTGATTTACAAAAATAATCAGAAAAATATCATCTTTGTTAAAAGATACCATAAACAATGAACTAAAATCATATTGAACAAAAATGTGTCAAATGATATAGCATTCAAATTTTTAGAGATGGGGAAGTAAAAAAAAGAAATAAAATTATACTAGCGGAGGAACTCAATTTACTCTTCTCAGACACAGATAAATTTAACAAAATAAACAAAGAAATTAAGAAGAGAATTAGAACAGTTAGATATGATAGACTCTGGAGAATATTGAATAGAAATGAGAGTATAATTTTTTCTTGGTTGTACATTGTACCCTCCCCTAAATTGATCATGTATTAGGATATATAAATATTTCACAAACAATTGCAAAACAGCAGAAATATTTAATGTATTATTTTCAAACCATAATGCAATATAGAAACATAAATTAAAAATTAATGGGGAAGTAAATAATATAATGCTAAAAAATTAGTGAGTCAAAGAACAAATTATACACAATTAATTAGTCACTAAAAATAAAGACATCTATGAAATACATGCCAATTTCATTTCATTGTTGTTGTATGTGATGAGCCATTTCATTCACGTTCAGCTCTTTGCAATTCTGTTTAGAATTTTCTTGATAAAGATATGGGTATAATTAGCTATTTCTTTTGTCATACTTCCCGATGAAGAACCAGACAATAGAGTTAAGAGACTTGCACAAGGTTATATAACTAGTTAGTATCTAAACCCAGATTTGAACTAAGGAATATGAGTCTTCTAACTTTAGACCTGGCACACGATCTACTTTGTCACTAACACAGTACTAAAGGAATTATCTGTGAATGCTTACATCAATAACTAGCAAAGAATTGAGCGTGCTACTAAAAAAAATTGGGGAAAACAAATTTTAAAAATCTTCAATTACATGCAAAAAATAAAAATTGTAAAAATTATGAGATCAATAAAATTCAAAGTTAAAAAATAAATTAATAAATAAAATTAGAAGCTAGTTTATTTTTAAAACTAAAGTAAGTCATTGGCTTTTTTATTTAAAAAGAAAGAAGAAAAACAAATTATCCATGCAAAAATTGAAAAAGATAAATGAACAAACATTGTAGCTTAAACAAAAACAGTTGTCAAGAGCCATTTTTTCAAATTCAATGTCAATAAAACTGACAATTTAACTGTAAAGAATAAATATTTATAAAAATACAAATTACTAGAACAACAACACTGAAAAAAATTATTTAAATAATTCCATCTCAGGAAAAAAAAAATACTCTGAAAAATCCATAAATGAACTCCTTAAGGGGAAAAAAAAACAGGTCCAGATGGACTTACAGGTGGATTTTAAGAATTATTTTTTTTAATTAATTCCAAGAATATATAGAATGTTTTTAAAAATAGATACAGAAATCTAGCAAAATTCATTCTCTGATACAAATATGGCTTTAATACCTAAATCAGGGAACCCAAAAGAGAGAGAAGGAAAGTTATAAACTAATTTTCCTAATGGATATTAATGGGAAAAAAATTAAATAAAATACCAGCAAGAAGCTTATAGCTATATTGCACAAAGATTATACACTATGATCCCTATTTCTCCAGACATGTCAGAAATATAGAACTGCAAAGCTGTGGGATTCTGCTGAGAGGGAGTACTGAAGCCATCTCAATCCCTGAAGCACAATAAGTTTTCTGCCATGTTGTAGAAACGCCCTTGTTGAGCAAGGAGCATTGATTTGTGATTGTGGGAACGAATGTAAGCTGGAGGGTCACAGCCAGTGACTAAATGAACAGGGATGCCTGAGCTGTTTAACTGCTGGATTGGCTCTCCTCCCACAGGCAGATGCCATGCATATGCAAAGCCCATAAGATGCTTCCCTGAATGATGATTGGGGATTGCCTGCTGTTCACCGGCTGATCATACTTGCAAAAATGTGTATCAACAAGGCTGTATGGCATAACAAACTGGAGCTCTTTTCACACTCTGTGAGTCTCCCACCTCATTCATCTCAAGTCTGAGATCAAAGGACTCATATACCATGATTTATCACAATTTATCATTATCCATAACAAAAAAAAGGAAAAAAATTACATTATACCAAAGTATGCATAAAAACCATTTGACAAAATGTAACACTAATTCCTATTTAAAACACTATGAAGCAGAAAAATAAATCATAATTGTTTTTATTTATTATCACAATAAAACCCAGGAGAAAGAGAATGAAAGAGAAACTGAAAGAAAAACTTTGTTTAAATGATTGCAGACAATGTACAACACTGCCAAAATAGACACAGGAACATATGAGCACAATTATAAACCATCATTACACAAATAAAGACAGATCTAAATAACAGGAAATTTATCAAT
Organism: Antechinus flavipes; assembly: GCF_016432865.1. Lineage (NCBI taxonomy): Eukaryota > Metazoa > Chordata > Mammalia > Dasyuromorphia > Dasyuridae > Antechinus > Antechinus flavipes. The sequence goes on along the minus strand of NC_067400.1, from coordinate 381,769,106 downwards.
TACTCATGGATAGGTCAAGTTAATATAATAAAAATTATGATACTACCTAAACTAATTTACTTATTCAATGCTATGCTAATCATATTAGCAAAGAATTATTTTACAGAGCTAGAAAAAATAATAACAAAATTCATCTGGAGAAACAAAAGGTCAAAACTATTAAAGGAATCAGTGAAAAACATTTTGAAAGAAGGGGACCTAGCAGCACCATATCAAACTACATTACAAAGTGATAATAATTAAAACAATGTGGTACTGGTAGATACAAAATATAGAGAAGCAAATAAGCACAATAACATGTTTGATAAACCCCAAATCCCAGTCATTTGGACAAGTACTCTTTATTTGACAAAAACTATTGTGAAAAACTAAAAAGTGGAGGATAAATTAGGCATAAACCAATATGCCACAGTGTTTATGTCCAAATAAGAGATGGAAAGGTTTCCAGAGGAGGTAAAATGAATAACTGTGATTATATAAAATTAAAAGATTTTGCACAAACAAAACCAGTGTAGTCAGAATTAGAAGAAAATAGAGGAGGAAACAAAGGAAGGGGAAATTGACAGCAAATTTCTGATATAGGTCTCATTTCTCAAATAGAAGAAGAACTGAGTCAAATTTATAAATATTAAGAGTCAATTTCCAATTGATAAATTACTTAAATGATATGAATAGGAAGTTTTTAGAGGAAGAAATAAAAGTTATCATCATTTTTAAAATGCTCACTATTGATTAGAGAAACGAAAATTAAAACAACTCAGAGGTGCTACCTGATACCTATCAGACTGACCATGATAACAAAAAAGAAAAATGGCAAATGCTATAGGGGATGTGATGGGAATATAGGTTCACTAATATACTATTGGTGGAACTGTGACCTAGTCCAACTATTCGAGTAAGAAATTTGAACCTGTGCCTAAAAGTTTTTAAAACTGCATATAATCCTTGACCTGTAATACTGCTACAAACACTATATACCCAAGGAGATCGAAGAAAATGAAAAAGAATCCATATATATATATATATATATATATATATATATACACACACAAACATATATATATATACATACATACAAATATATTTATAGTATCTCTTTTTTGTAGAGACAAAGAATTGGGATCTGAGGGGATACTCATCAATTGGGGAATGGCTGAACCCTAATTCTTAGGGTTTAATAATATGATGGAATACTCTTATGGTGTAAGAAAGGATGAAAGAGAAAGTTTCAGAAAAGCCTGGGAAGATTATAAAAATTAATGTAAAGTGAAATAACCGGAGCCAGGAGAACAATATAAATATGTATATTTATAAATGCAAACACACCATATCTCTGTCTCTCACTTCTCAGAAAGGAATCCAAACTGCTGCAGCAACTTCTTTAGGGATGCTTTTACTTCCTTGTTCCTCAGGCTGAAGATCAAGGGGTTCAGCATAGGAGTGACCAGATTATTCAGGATCTGAACAGTGGCATTCAGCCAAGGATTGGGGGTAGGTTGTAAGTAAATGAGGACCACAGGTATGTACAAAAGAAGAATGGCTGTAAGGTGAGCACTGCAAGTGGAGAAGGCTCTATACCGTCCCTCTGCTGTGCGGATTTTCAAGATAGAGTAAACAATGCGGCTATATGAAGTAAGAATGAGGAGGAAGCAGCTAAGTGGCATAAGTCCCACACTGATAAAACCCACCAACTCCAGGGCTGAGGTATCTGCACAAGCTAATTTCAGCATCACTGGGATATCACAGAAGTAATAGTCCACCTTATTGGGTCCACAGTAGGGCAACTGGAAGGTAAGGACAGTGAGGAAAGTGGCCTGAATACAGCCCAAAAATGAAGACCCGAGGGCTAATATGACACATACCTTATGGCTCATGATGACTGTGTACCGCAGAGGGAAACAAATGGCAACAAAGCGATCATAGGCCATCACAGTACACAGAAAACATTCAGTGCAGCCAACAAAATGATAGAAAAAGAGTTGACATACACAACCTCCATATGAGATTGCATGACTTTTTCCAGATAGATAGGACAACATTTTGGGTGAACTCACTGAAGGGAAAAAAATGTCCAAAATAGATAGCTTACATAAAAAGAAATACATGGGTGTATGAAGGCGAGATGAAGAGATAATGGCCAATAAAATCATCAGGTTCCCCAGCAGGGTGCAGAAATAGAAAGATAAAAACACAATAAAAAGTTGAATCTCCATTCCCTCAGTATGAGGGATTCCCAAGAGAATAAATTCAGTCACCATTGTATAATTCTTCATCTGTGTGAAAGAAAAATCAACCAATCCCTGGTAGGGAGTACACTGGATGCCAAAGAGTGGGTTCTAGTGTCAGAGATTGAAGGCAAGATTCAATGCACATAATACAAATATACCTGTAAAAGGGGAAAAAAACTCTATTGGTTTTAGAATAGAAGACTTTGGGCTGCTTTCTGACAGAGCAGGTATTTGTAGTGCTATAAGTTACAAAATGTTGTCCTATTTGCTACCTTATATGAGAGACAGTGTAGCATAATGGATAGTGTTCTGGAGGAAGTAAGATCTGTGTTTCAAAACTGCCTTAGACATCTAATGCTAAGCAAGTCAATTATTCATCCTCATAATCATCATTTTCTTCTTCAACATCCTCATTACCAATATCTTCGTTAACCAATTATGCATCTCCAAATATCTCTTTACAAATTGTCTAATCCTAGACAAGCCAATTATTCATCATCATAATCATTATTTTCTTCTACAACATCATCTTCACCAACATCATCATCCAGTTATACATCTCCAAATGTCTCTTAGAACTCTCAAATTGAATGTTTCATAGGCATCTAAAACCCAATGAGTCAAAACATGACTTATTATATTTTCTTTAAAGCCTCCTCCTTTGTGGACTACCCTAATAGTATTTAGTTCATCATCATTTTCCTAGTCATTAGGCTTACAAACTTTACCTCTCTGTCACCCTATATATATAACCCATTGTTAAACTTCTCTTGTACCTTGTTTGTTGAGCTTCTTGTTCCCTTTTCTACACCCACACAGTCACAACATTAGCCCAGGCACTTAACATCTCTCACCTAAACTACTGATACTGTCTTGTATATAGTCTCTCTGGCTTATATCTATCCACTCTAAACTGTACTTCACTCAAGTGTCAAATATTCTTTCAAAAGTAAAGGTCTAGGGGGAAGATTCTGGGAAAGTGTTAAGAGTTGCTCAGTAAATTTGAAGTTCTCCAGATTTCCCCTAAAAATGGAAAAAAAAAAAAATGAGCTTCAGGGAAAACATAGACTGGTGAAAAACAGAAAACTTGGGCAGAACAGGAGTTCTTCTGGAATAACAAAGACTAAGCTGATGATTAACTAGTGTAAAGTGCAAACACCTCCAGGATAGCTCCACAGAAATAGCAAGTGGAGAACTTGCTGGGTTTGGCTGGAGCCTCAGCCACAACCACAGTAACTTTTACCCCCAGCACAGTAGGGGAAATCAAGGGTCTGAGTCCAGAAAGACTGAAGGAATCTTTGCTGAATAGGAACACTATTCCCAGTTGTGCTGAAGAGATGTAACCCTTGTTGAAAAGTTACCAGCACTCAGTGAGTGCAGAAGCAGTAGGGCAGAAATGCTGCTAGCTTTGGTCACTTAGAGGAATGCAGAGATTTTGGTTTGAGGTTTGGAGAGGAGACCCAAGTGAAGCTAGAGGCAACATTTTTCAATCCCATGTTTAGAGGTGCTTATATTAATATTTCTCATTTAAAAAATCAGCAAAGAAAGAATCCAATTGTAGAAAATCACTATGGGAAAAGGGAAGAGCAGGAGGTTAAAAAAAAAAAGTTTTTTCTACCCCAAAGATTAACATTAAATGATTACTTGTCCTAAGAAAATGAATAGAAGAACACAAAAATAATTTTAAAAATTAAATGAGAGAGATTGAAGAAAAAATAAAAATGGTCCAAGAAAAACAATATTATGGGAGAAAAGTTAACCAACTAGAAAAGGAGATCCAGAGTCTTAAAGAAGAAAACAATTTTTTTAAATCAGAATTGGGCAAGTGAAGCCAGTGAAACTTTAAGAGAACAAGAAATAACAAAATGAAATATAAAATATAAGAAAGACAACATCTCGTCAGATCAAAAAGAGAAAATAGTAAGAATAATCAGACTAGCTGAAAGCTGTGACCAAAAAAAAAAAAAAAAAAAGAATCAACCTAGTTGTGTGACCCTGGGCAAGTCACTTAACCATAAATGCATCAGGAAAAAAAAAAAAGAATCTAGACACAATAACACAAGAAAGGAATGAAAGGGTGGTGTAAGATAAGATGAGGTACAGAAGAGTGTTTAGATTAACAGTAGTAGCATGAGGTATGTAGAAGAATGGGGAATGTAAGGGTGGGGGGAGAAGATAAGGGAGGGAATCTATATGTGAGAGAAGTTAAGTAATAGTAAGGCAAATTAAAGAGCAGAATTCAAGTAGAAGAGTTAGCAGAGATTGGAAATAAGAGATATACAAAGACACTACAACACAGACAAGGAATAGAATTTGTTAGGGAAAAAAAGGGTTTGTAATCATTGATCTTAGACAAACAAACTTAAAGATTTACTCGAGAGGAATTTATATTGTATGTCAACTATATTTATATTGTTTTAGATGCATGTTTACAAATGGGTAAACGAATATGCATATATGTGTGAGTATATATGTGTATGTGTGTGTATATGTATATATATGTGGGATATGGGTAGACATGAATACATATATATGAATATATGTGTGTGTATAAATGTATGTCTGTATATGTATAAATACATATACGTATGTATATGTCTGTGTGTGTATGTAACTGTGCTTAACTACAGCCTGCTTGGGGAAGGTTGGGAGGATGAAAGGGGGAAAAAGAATAAAGTAAAAACTGCACAGCAGAGAACAAAAGAATAGCCTACAAGGAAGCAAAGGAAAGATGGACCCTCACAAATATAATCTCTTCTATTATTATATACGCTTTATTGATATGGAAATATATTGTTATATATTTTGAATTCTCCCTGATGTTCTGCTGGGCACAGGACAATGTTTTGTTTTATTTTCCTGTTCTTTCTTTTTCTATTTTGTTTTGTTTTGTTTTTATTTTCTACTTAGTTCAATAAAAAAAGTAAAGTTCTAAATGTTATCCTTTCATCCACTGAGCTCTAGTAGCTCCCTATTATTTCAAGGATCAAATCTAAAGTTAAGTTTGGAACTTACATTTTTTCATAACCTGATCAACGCTCATCTTTCCATTCTTCTTACACCTTAAATACTTCTTACTTCTATTATCTCTATTGTTATATTTTTAGTTTCTCTAACAAGACACTCCAACTTCAATCTCTATGCTTTTTCATTGACTATTCTTGCATGCCTGAAATTATCTGCCCCTCTCATTTTTGCCTGTCTGGATTCCTTCAAAATCCAGTTCAAATTCTGCACTCTGTACAAGGCTTTCTTTCCATTACTTAGATGTTAATATTTCTTTTAAAGTTATTGTTGGGTCATTTCATTCATGTCTGATTCTTCATGACTCTATTTGATTTTTTTAAGCAAAGATACTGGAAGGGTTTGCCATTTCCTTCTCCAACTTCTTGCAAATTGATTTCATCTATTATGTATATATCTTGTAAGTATCTGGTTTTTTACATGTCTCCAACATTCAAATATGTACTCCTGAGTGCAAATTGTTTGTCCTTTTTTTTTGTATTTCTAGAACTTAGAAAAGACAGTAAGAAATTAATGAAAGCCTATTTTTAATTAATGTCTAGGATTTATATTGAGTTTGAACATTTGTCAAGAGATTTGCATGTGTTATCAAATGACTATTTGATACAAAAATTCTGTCTCAATGGTCTGAATAATCAGGTTTCTTGCTAAAGTACCTACGGCAAATTCAGTGACAAGAGAGTGTACAATATTACTGGTTCTAAGGACAACTGAACCCTGCAAGAGTATCTAGAAATTATCCACTGAAAAATCTGACGTGTGCTCCAACAGATGTTTGTGGTAAGTCTTGGGTCCCGGAAGAGAAGCCCTATGGAAAAGGGATCATAGAGGTGTCATGTGAGCAGCACAGATTAGCATTGTACTTTAAGTTGAGATCTGAACCTGGCAGTCACTGCACTAAAAAAAAAAATAATAATAAATTCCTATCGTCATACTCTGGAAATGCTTCTTCTTTGTCAAAGCGATGGAATAAACCCTAGCTACCTCTCATTATTTTTAGTTGTGGTTTATAGGCCTATTCTTTCCCTTCCCTATTCCCAACAGATGATCTAATGATTGGAGACAAATGAAGTGTGTGCAATACAGCTTAACTGTTTTAACAGATGCAATGAAGCTAAAGTTTGGCATTCATGCACAATGGGCAGTGGGAATTCTGAATGAACAGCAGCCATGTCCTAGAAACATTGGTTAAATATGAAGCCCATAGTATAAAAAAAAAAAAATTTAAAAACAGGGAAAGAAATATCCCTTCAATTTTTCTTTTTCATTGCTAAAACTTATCAAAGCTTAATGAAATACAATCACCCTGAAATGAAAAGAAAGGGTTAAAAGTTGATTCCGTGGCATCATGAATACTCTCTAAAACAGGATACACAACTTCACTATATATGTATTTTGCCTCTGCTGATATAAAAGATAACATGTTACATAGCAAATGGTTTCTGAGTTTGCTGTGGCCAGAAATTTCAATATCCTGAAGCCAACTGAGATTAAAATCTATGTAAACTTAGCAAGGCAAATTTTATGTACAATAACTTGACATCTGAAACCTTTCCATTTTGAAGGGATCTGCCAAATCTTACCCTCCTTTAGAACCATTTTGATAAAACCATGGTAATCTCCACACTGGGCAGCCAGGTGACACAATGGATGGAATATCATGCCTGGAGTCAAGAAGACTCAACTTCTTGAGTTTAAATCTGCCTCCTCACACACTTACTAGTTGCACGATCCTGGGCAAGTAACTTAACCCTGTTTGCCTTAGTTTTCTCATCTGTAAAAGGACCTGGAGAAGGAAATGGCCAATCACTGCAGTACCTTTGCCAAGAAAATCCTAAGTAAAGTCACAGAGAGTTGTATGTGACTGAAAATTACTGAAAAGTAACAGATTTTACTACCATTGGGGCACAAGAATATGAGGTCATTATTATATATGTTAATAAAACATTGTTATTCTTACATATAAACCTATTTTAACCTGGGTTAATGCACATTTATATCCCCAAATCTGATTGGTAAATTGATCAAATACAGTAAGCATACAGGTATAAGGAGCAAATGCTGGAATTCCAGTGATTTCTCCATATGCTCAACTGGACTTGTAGTTGCCAATTGTTTTCACTCTTGGCAACCAACTTTACTGCAATAGGAAATAATTGATCTTTAGAATTCTGCCATACTCATCTTATCAACAAGCCTGATTTTCAGATCAACCTGACTGAACATTAGAATGGCATAAATTATTTCATAGTAACTCATTGCCTTAAAAATTTGTAAATGTCTATTATACAGACTTTTTCTTTCTTCGGCCTAGTCTCACTATGCACTAAGGAGGGTATTTCTATTCAATCAATAGTCAATGATAGCAAAGTTTTAGAGCAAACAAAGTTAATAAAGACACATTTTCTACAGCTCCTCAAGACTTTTAATAATTTCATGAGATAAGCAGTACAAATATCCATATATTACAAATGAAAAAATTGAGACTCAAGAAAGTTAAAGGTCTTGTTCAAGATTTTACAAATGGCAAGTATAAGAGTAGAGCTTGGAATAGAAGTTTGTCCTGAAATCAGAGCTAGTACTTTTCCCACTCTGCCATACTACTGATATCTAATTGTGTGGGCTCTGAGGGTAGATCCAGCCTCCTCCTCCTAGGTATATAATGAAAACCTTCTCTGAATTGTGGATGACAATTATAATGTATTCTCTGTGTTTGACTAAAGGGCAACATATGCTTCCTATTGATTACACTCACTCTAAGGCCAATACCCATTCACTGATTGCAAATACACTCCTGGGTGTTCAACCCCAGAGAGTTTCAAGAAAAATTAAGAGATTTTGCTTTTTATCAGTATACCTCCTAATTTCTCTCAGGTTTTCTGCACATTGATCAAGATAATTTCTATGTGTGTTGCAGCATTGATTTCCTGGTATAATGGGTTCCGATTCTAACTCAAAATATCTGTTACATAGCTCCATAAGAGGTCCTCAAACACCTGCTATATGCCATAAAAACATACACATTCTTGAAGTACTATACAGATATGTTCTTTGTGTTGTCAGTATTACTTCAAGCCATTTTAAACAGAGATGTATTACAAAACAGTATAGTTCATTGTATTCCCATATTTTGTAGTCCTACTACCCTCAGGACATGAAGAGGTTACAGCTTCTTGAAATTCCAGAAATACATTAAAGACTGGCTTAAAAGTACCTTCTTCAAGAAATCTTCCTGATTAATCTGTCCCAATCTCCTTCTATCTTTATGTCCCTTCCAAATAGACATAAAACATGAAAGTCGAGTTGTCATTAATCTTATAGCTATAGCATAATATAATATTGTCTTGAGTTTGGAGTTAGGAAGTCAACAATTCAAATATTCCTGAAAAGTGCCTATTGACACAGGTAAGTCAATTAACTACTATGTACTTAGGCAATTCTAGGATTTACGTTCTCTCAAGGAAGCATGACACAGTGAATTGTGTTGGTTTTGGAAACTTAATTTTGAATCTTATCTCAGATCTTTATTAGTTTTATCAATCTGGGCAAATCATAGAATATCTCTGTTCTTTCCTCAGCTATAAAATGAAGATAACATTAAGGAGCAAATGTGTGAATTAAAAGGTTCCAATGCTAAAATGTTGTAAAAATGCTTGATTTTATAATAACTAAGTTAAAAATTAGCTTGAGCTATATTAGAGTGGAATAATTCCCATGAGTTCAACTCCTGGAAAAAATCACATTTTTTGGTCATATTTGTCATTATTCATGCGATAGAATCAGTGTGGAGTAATAGAAAGGTCTTTGTAGTAGGAAATGAATTTGACTTGACTCCTAGCTCTGACATTTACTTTCATTCTTTAAAATCAGTTTTAGTGTTTGTAAAATGGCAAGAATTAACTTAAAATTGTTTAACTTGACACAGCTGTGAGGAAAGTATTTTATAAACTTTACAATGCTGAACAAATGATAGATGCCATCATTAATTTTAAAGCTAAAAGGAACTAAACTCCTCTAATGTTATGATTCTATGGAAGGGTTTATTTAGAATATATTCCTCATTATATTCAGTCAAGGGAACAAGGGGAATGAGATTCTCTAGACCAGGATATCTAAGATAAAATCCTTCTAACAGGTAGGAGAAGTAAGGACTAAATTTATTTCTCTTGCAATATTAAGTGGCTTTACAACGATTAAAGATTCAGGTGTAAAGAAGTCAACCTTCTACTCCCTGTACTTATGAACCAACCTACTGCCCACTTTAATAGATCTGTAGCTTTGCTATATTGCAGTGGACTTCCCAGTAGGATGGAGTCCCTCCATAACCTTTAAATGATCATATGTTCATCTCCTTCTCCTTCTTTCAATAAGTGTGAAAGTAGGGAAGACAGATGGACAATTAATCCAGGTACTTACACTGTTCATCTGTGATTTTGGCAAATCTTGGTAGAAGGTTGTTTCCCCCACCAAATGATATAATACTCTCCTCTGTACCCTAACATTCATTCATTCCTGGCTACTGAAAGCAGGGAAGGTTATGATCTCACTAGAAGAGTCCCAATATTATTATTTATCAGTCAGAGAGCCTCTGAGGGATTGTATAACCAAAACATATCCTATGAATTGATTCCTCAGAGGTTCCAGAAGCTAAAAAGTTCTTTGGATTCCCTGATGTAGCTCTTGGGATATGATGAATTCAATAAATCCTCTGAGGAAGCAATTAGTTCAGAATTTCCCTCTTCTTATCAATCACCCATCCCTTGGGCAACAGTAATAGTGAAATAGATAAAAAGGAACTTCAAAATAGAAGACAGGATCTGAAGAAATGGTTCAAGTATGAAAGCAAAAGAATATAGAAGGAGATGAGCTAGCAACATGATTGAGAGTTTGGATCACTTCACTTAGACTTTCTTACTATGTAACTATAGATAGTCATTAAAAATTCCACTTCAAATTTACTATAAACTATATAAAATACTTGGGATGATACCTGCCTAGACAAACCTAAGAACTATATGAACACAATTACAAAACACTTCACGCAAAAAAAAAAAAAAAAAAAAAAAAAAAAAGTCAATTTTAAATAATTGGAAAAACATTGATTGCTCCCAGGAAGGCTGGGCCAAAATAATTTGAATGACAATTCTGCCTATCTAAATGAATCTACTTATTCAATGCCATACCAATCACTCTAACAACCAAGTAATAGAAATGGAAAAAATAATAACAAAGTTAATCTGAAAGAACAAAAGAACAAGAAAGAACAAGAACATCAAGCAAACTGAAAAAAAATTGTTGAAGGAAGGTGGCTTACTAGAACTAGACTTCAATTGTTATTACAAAGCAGAATCATCAAAACAATCTGGTACTGGCTAAGAAATAGATGGATGGATTAATAAAATATATTGTGTGCACAATACACATTATTAAATGACTATAATAATCTAGTGTTTAACAAATCCAAAGGCCTAATATTTTGGGACAATAAATCACTATTTGAAAAAAAAATTACCGAGAGAACTGAAAAACAATTTGGTAGAAACTAGGTATGTAGACCACCAATTCAAACATCAGAATAATTAAATAAATGCATGTCTAAAATGAAAGTCCTAAAACTTGTAAAGGAACATAACCTTGCTTTCTCAAAAAAAACATATAAGACTTTTTTTTTTGACTTTTGAAAGTAAAAGGAAATTAGACACAAACTTAATAATTTAATCAAACATGTTTAACTCCCTTAAACAAGAGTAGAACCTTCATAAATCCTTGGACAAACAAGTCTTAATTTAAAAAAAATAATAAATAAGGTCATTCAAGTTGTTTTCCCATGCAAAAAAATGACTGTTTTAAACTGGGAGTAAAAGTAGTGTGATAATCAAGTCTTCCAAAAGACAAGAGATAACAAGTGGTACATTATTCTAATAGCAGTCCATATCCAAGGAGCTTCTTCACTCACTTCAGAATCTACTAACAGCCTCCTTTTTTCCTTTTCCTTTTATTTTACTTCTTAAACCTTCACTTATCTGACAAGAAACTTGACTTTTGTTCAGATATGTTCCTAAGGAGAAATAGGAAAATGAATATGAAAACTCTACAGATTAAGGAAAATTATAACCTCCTAAGTTAGCCTGATTCCACAAAAGGAGAGCATGAGTTTCACCTCTCCCTGGATGATGTAGTCCTACCATCCAAAAAAGACACTTCAGGAACCAAGGTAGAGCACAGTGATTTCTTTCCCAAGAAAAAATGAGCCCATAATATCATTTTTTGCTGAATTGAATTAATTTGCACCTCAAATATAGCTAGGACAACTCTCAAATCAAGGCTAGAAATTTACAGAGAGAGATGTTTATTGAAAAAACTGGGCTGACCCCACTGATAGTGTTAGTTCCTCCCTTGATGCTTTGTCCTTTATACCATTTAACTCTAATTACTTCCCCTTTCAGTTCCTTCTGACTTCATTTGAGCCCTTCTCATCCAAACACAGTCATCTAAGTGTTTAACAGTGTTTGACACATAGTAGATATTTAATAAATGCTAATTAGTACTTTTTTCTCTCCCTTCTCTTTTAATAGATATGAATATACAGAATGGAAATATACTTCTATAATGGTATTCAGTATACCTTAATATTTTTCTCCCACATAAAGTAGCTTCTCAAAATCACAAAGGCAGTGGAGGATGAAAAACCTGTTTTCTTATCCCAAGCTCACAGTTGTTCCTCCTGTTCTTGAATAGAATCTTAATTTCCCAAATATTTTCTCACAGTACCCCAGAAGCTAAAATCCTGTTTTAAACTTGCTCATTTCCTTAATGTCCTGAGTATTAGGATTTGCTTGTAGCTTCTATATTAATATCATTTGATAGTTAGCTGGTCTCCATCTCTTAAGATTATTGTAGAAACTACTTTCTTAAAATATTAGGAATATTTCATATTACTTAGTCTTAGGAAAGTTTTTAAAGTCAAGATAATTTTGATATTTTTGTTGGGATTTAGTCATTACTCACTTCATTGTGATTTAATGAGTATCAGTGATTGTTAGGGAATTAAGAAAAATGGGATGAAGTATTAGTTATGTTAGTTAATGCTATAAAAATGAGTTATGATTAATCATATCTTGACTATATTAATTGCATTTGATTTATAAGATAGCCATGCTGTATAGTTAGAACTGTTCTAAGAATATGTATTAACTTGTGTTAAGTATTTGAATTTGCCCCACTCATCCCTAGAAATCACTACTGCCGCTCTTAAGTGACCTTGCTTTAAAAACCGTAATCTGTTTGGTTCACTAAAGTGTGATGGCTTGTGGCAAGTCCTTGCTGTAATGACTTGTAGTTGATGACTTGTGAAAAACCTGTTGACAAAAGTGGTTCTGGTTGACTTAGACATTGTTCTTAACAAATTATGAGAAATCCCATCCTCCCTCTTTTCTGTCAACCCCATCAACCTTACCCCATTGCCCCCAACACAAACTTATTAAGATTATTCTATTATTATATTAGGAGTCTCCACACTTCTGAAGAAACTTCTCAGGGACTAATATAGAATTTATAAGAACCTTCATCCTGTGAGCATCAAGGTCCTTAACCAAGAAGATTTTAGATCTAATTTCTTAGGACCCGCAGACACCCTAAAAAAATTTGAAAAGTAAAAAAGAAAGGTTAGTCCAGTTGAACTCAGGATTGTATATCTTCAACTAAATAGAGAATGTTTCTCCAATATGAGATAACTAGAAAAATATTTTTACAAATGCTAGATCATTCCATTGCTCTTTCTCCTCTACCAATGCCATGAATTGCAGGTTTATCTTGATATTCCTGGAAATTCCTGCCAACCAAAGGTATCCTGAAGCTAAGGGAACTGGAGCTTCAGGATGAATTAGAGAGTGCTACCTAAAAGATTAGACAATTTAACATATAGAGAGGAACAAGAGTGGGAGGAATGAGGTTTCCCCAGTGGGAAGAGCAGGCAATCAGGAGAGCAGATTATGTGTGTAAGGACCAAAATACTGTTAACAGGTAGAAAAAAATACCAGATACCACCAAGAGCAATAATAGGCAAATCATTTTATTCTTGTTACTAGAATATTTGCAGAAAATAACATGGACTGAAAAACTCAAGTACTCATAGCAAGGCAAGTAGGGATATTAGGGCCAACATGCAAACACATTTTCCTTCATATCATAGAGAAAGCTGTTTATTTCTATCGCAGATTTACTTTTATTGCTGTTCAGGAGAGAACAAGGCAAAAGAAACAAAGGGGCAGCAGTCCATAATCATGCACATACATACACAGAGAAATCTCTGTATCTCCAATAGCTTACATCGGTGACATGGGGTGCTCATCAGTGCTTCTAGATGTAGAGGATTTAAAATCTACACAGATAGAATCAGGCTGATCCAGTGCAGTTTGGGTATCTCTTCCCAACCCCATCCCTAGGCACTGAGTAAAGAGAAACCTAATGCCTGCCTTCACCCTCAAGGTCTCCATATTTGGAGTCTTTACCTGCTCACCAAGATTTACCCATGCAATGTGGAAGATAAAGTATTAGAAAAATTTTTAAAGTCATCTAATACAAATAATTCTAGTTCTGCTATACAATTACATATGTTATTGTAGATACATGTCCTATCTTCACCTAAATTTTCACTCTCTTCAAAATTAAAATCTCTATCTACACATAGATTAAAATGGGGGGAAAACACTATTTAATATGCTTTGGGATAATCTAAAAAGGGCAAGGGGAAAAGCTAAAGTAATTGTCAGTTAAAAACAAAGAATAATTTGGTTTAAAGTGTTAATAGAACTGAAAGAGGCCTTTCTTGATTCCCCTAGTTGTTGCTTCTTCCTAGTTCTCCTCCCCCCCCCAAAAAAAATAGTATTTTATTTATTTCAAATATACTTTTGAATGTATAATTTGTATACTTGATGCTTTCCCCAGTAGAACGCGTGGTGCTTGTATGAGAAGGTTATTACTTGTGACTTCATAGCATTAGCTCCTAGCACATGCCCAACTCACAACAGGGCCTTTAATGAGTACTTGAATTGAACCAAATAGAATCTGATTGACCAGTTTCTATGGGGAATGAGTCAGAACAGGGAAGAAAGGCACATGCAGTGAAAGATTTTAGCAGCATAGAGGATAAGGATCAGCAGCCAAAGACAAACATTTTCATTTCTGGTCTCACAGACCAAAGACAGCAGGATCCACAGATGATTTCAGGAGAGAATTGGCAGCTTTGACGTATTCACCCAGGGAAGAATCTATAAACACAAGAAGATGGATAAGAAGAGAAACTAGGAGAAGCAGGAACATAGATTCATTTCATAACTGTATATCCTATTCCCTTTCATATCCCTTGATTTATTCATTCTTTCTTTTCCTTCTAGTAATTCAATATTATTGTACAATTCAATATTATTTAAAACTATAATTCAATAGTTTCAGTAATGTGTGACTGCCAACCAAACCCATTGGCATCACAAAGACACTAGAATGATTGGCCATTCTTTTCTCCAGCTCATTTTATATAGGCAAATAGTTAAGTGGCTTGCCTAGTAAGCATCTGAGGCCAAATTTGAATTCTGATCCTCCTGATTCCAGTGCTAGTGCTCTTATACAACCTAATTAGCCATATTCCCATTCTGCCCTGCCCCAACCATTTCTACTTCCAGCAAACATTCATTAAGTATTTATTATGCATAACAGGAGGCACTATATTACACATTCATTAGCCATTTATGCTTAACAGGAGGCACTGTATTACAGATTCAATAAGCATTTTTATGCTTAACAGAAGGCACTGAATTAGACACTGCTCTATCACCTCCAAGAATCACATTCTTTCTTGTTTCACATTCCTTTAATTCCCCTTTCATTTTTCCTGGCCCCAGAAATACTTCTAGGGTACAATATACTTGAAACCAGAGGAGAGAATAGCTGGTTAGATCAGTCTCAGGCTCACCCTGGGAGCATTGGTGGGACTAATATGTGATTGATGCTAGCAGTCTGGCAAAAGGAAGGAGAAGAGAGCCAAGACTCCTGTGTCTTGATATCTTACCACCCTTTCCCATAAGCATTTCCAACCTTCTTGCATCCCCTTTATGTCCCTCACTACTTGTGAGTCTTTCCTCTGTGTTAGAGATCAAAAAGTGGGACAGAAAGGAATCCGGCAATCAATCCCTCCATCTCCCACCACAGAGAGGAAAATGAGGTAATATCTGAGGGAACAGTAAGTCTTCTGATGTATGAGGAAAAGGTTCTCCAGGCAGATTCCTTACCAGATCGAGCCCGGATCCATGCCACAGCTTTCCTTTCCAGAAGTTCCCATTCTTCTTTCTGGTCCTGACTGAAGTTGTGCATCCACAGCACAGCCAAGATAGTGGCCCAGATTGGAACATCTTTACTCTAGAGAACACACAGAACACAGACCACAGTGTAAGGGTATCCCAGAAATGGGAAGACAAACCTTTGGGTGGCTCCTAATCCACCCAGGACCACAGAAATATTAATTCCAGACAAAATTACTACTTTTCCTTCAGTTTCCTGCCCTTATTGCTTTCCTCCATGTTTCCAGAGCACCTATGTATGAGGAACTACTAAGCTTGCTTTAAGGCCTAAAAAGCATTTCCATCAACCTCTCAGTCATAGGTCACACTAATGGGTAATGACACCCATCCTCTAACCAAAGGCAGATGGCTCTCCCTTGTTCTTTCCTCTGCTACAAACCCCCACCCTCTGCCCTCTTCTCTCTGGGTTCTCACCTGGTCAGGCAAAGCAGCCAGTGCACTCTGAACACTCACACCCAGGACTGAGGCCAGAGCTTCATCCAGTTCCCAGGAGCCATCTGCCTTTTGCAGGGAAATCAGCTGCAGAAGTGGGGACTCTGTAGGGGATACCTCTGGGGAAATAAATTGTAAACTTCAGCATCAATCACACCCCAAAGGCAGCTGAGTGAAATGTCATTCTGTAAAGACTAGAAGATACAAAAGAGAATACATTAGGAGGGGGAAATGGACCCGTCTTCTTACATTAATTCCAGTCTGAGAGCCCCTAAGTTTCATATTCAAGGGGTCTCAGTCAGCCACACAGTCCCCAACAATTCCCCCAAGCCCTTGCTGAATCCCAGAGAAATCTACTAAGTAGACCCCACAGCAGTGCAAACTAGGAATACCAGAGCAGCAAGATAGAAAGGCCCTGATTCCAATGCAGGCTACCATTTAGGCCATGTCCCCATTGCTGATCTGTGGCAATGATCCCCAAACTAGCAGCAAGGCCCTCCCAAAGAACAAGCCAGCTGGAAGACATCCCCATCTAGTACAAGAAAGCAGTTTGGTCCTGAGATCCACTGCAAGTCAGTAGCAAGGACCCAGAGCCAAAGCACCGAGAGTGTAAGAGCAGAGTCCAACACTCTATAGAAACATGTTTTGTCCTCCAAATATTTTAGTAACAAAAATAAAATGACTTGCCCATTCCTGCTCTTTGTTTTACCTAATTTTTTCTGCCTATTCACAATTTAGTTCTTACACCTTTAATCTGCTGACATGATTTCCCACTTTACCAAGTCATGAAATAGATAGAAAAAATGAGCAAAAGAAGAATCTGATTATATATTACTATAGTAACAGGGCGAATCAAGGTATAAACTTAGATGAGAACAACAGTGTCAAAATAATTACATATGAATGAAAGAGTGTTCCAAATCACTATTAATCAGAGAAATGCAAATTAAGACAACTCTGAGATACCACTACACACCTGTCAGATTGACTAAGATGACAGAAAAAGATAAGGATAAATGTTGGAGGGGATGTGGGAAAACTGGGAAACTGATATATTGTTGGTGGAGTTGTGAACAGATCCAGCCATTCTGGAGAGTGATTTGGAACTACGCTCAAAAAGTTATCCAACTGTGCATACCCTTTAATCCAGCAGTGCTACTACTGGGCTTATAACCTGAAGAAATCTTAAAGAAGGGAAAGGGACCTAAATGTGCAAGAATATTTGTGGCAGCCCTTTTTGTAGTGGCTAGAAACTGGAAACTGAGTGGATGCCCATCAATTGGAGAATGGCTGGGTAAATTGTGGTATATGAACATTATGGAATATTATTGTTATATAAGAAATGACCAGCAGGCTGAAAACAGAGAGGCTTGGAGAGACTTGCATGAACTGATGCTGAGTGAAATTAGCACAACACGGCAACAACAATACTGTATAAGGATATATTCTGATAGATGTGTATATCTTCGACAATGAGAAGATCCATTTCAGTTCCAACTGATCAATGATGCTACACTCAATCAGCTACACCCAAAAAAAGAACACTGGGAAATAAATGTGGACTACTTACATTTTTGTTTTTCTTCCCAGGTTATTTTTACCTTTTTGAATCCGATTTTTCTCGTGCAACAAAAGAATTGTACATATCTGTACAAATATATTGTATTTAAGATATACTTTACCATGTTTAACATGTATGAGACTGCCTGCCATCTAGGGTAAAGGGTGGAGGGAAGGAAGAGAAAAGTTGGAACAGAAGTGAGTGCAAGGGACAATGTTGAAAAATACCCATGCATATGTTCTATCAATAAAAAGCTATAATTAAAAAAAAATTAAAAAAATAATTACATATGAAACATCAAAGAAAAATGCAAACTAGCTGAAGTAGAATAGAAGAGTTTGCAGGGATAAGAAATAAGAAATACACATGAACATAATAGTAATGATCAGGAGTAATATTTATTAGGGGAGAAAAGTAGGAATATTAATCATTGATCTCAAAATCAAACTTAAAAAACAATTCAATCAAGACAAAATCTACATTATCTGTAAGTCAAATTAATGTTATTTTAAATGTATGAATGTATTCATGGATATGTAAATATAAATGTCTGAGATATGTATGTGTGTAGGTGTATTATATCAATATATTTGTGTATCTATGTATGTTTGGGTGTATATAAATATATGTATACAGAAATATATCCATGTTTAACTGCTTGGGGGAGAAGGTTGGAGGAGAGGGGAAAAAAACAATAAAATAGACACGACATGGCAGGGAACAAAAGAAAACCTACAAGAAAGCAACAACAACAAAAAAAAAAGACAGTCCTTGAAATGCTTCCTTGAAATGAAATTTCAAAAAACAACAAAAAATTTATTGTCCCATATTTTGAATTCATCCCCTGATGTTCTTCCAGGCACATAATTTTTTTTTAAAGGAGATGAGTTCTTTTTTTTTCTAATTTTTTAAACTATTTTTGCATTGAAGTTTTAAATAAATAAATACATAAAATGGGAGTTGGGGAAGGGAAAGAAAAATGTAAACTAGTAACAAGCCGAAAATGAATTAATGGAAGAACTCAAAAATGGATTTTTTTTTTGCTTAATGATTATTTTTAATACTATTTTTAAATTATATGTCAAGACATTTTTTAGTGTTCATTTTAATAAGATTTAAAATGGATTCTTAAATGCAAATTAGAGAAAGAGAAGCAAAATTGGGAAAATAAATCAGTAATGCAAAAGAATGATTAAAAAGAAGAATCAACACCTTGGTAAAATAAATTTTTAAAGTGGGGAAAATTATATACAAAAATTCCACAAAGAAAATAGCTCCTTTCAAAAAACAAAAGAAAACAAAACAAAAAATTTAATTGACCAAATGGAAAAAAAAAATTGTACAAAAAATGACTTAAGAAAATAAGTGCTTAAAAATAAGAACTGGGCATGTGAAAGCTAATGACTCCATGAAATATCAAGATATGAAAAAACATAGCTAAAAGAATAAAAATTAAAAATGTGAAATTTCTCATTGGAAAAGAAATTAATCTGAGAGAGATAATTTAAGAATTACAGGATTACCAGAAAATTATAATTTAAAAAAATCCCCTGGACATCATATTTCAACAAATTATTATAAACAGGATAAAACAGAATTGGAAAGAATCCACTAATCACTATCTGAAATAATCCCAAAATGAAAACACTAAGGAATGTTATTATAGGCAGAACTTTAAACTTGAAATAAAGGATTCTTACATGGTACTAAGGTACTAACTCTTATTAAAATGAATACTAAAAAATGTCTTGACATATAATTTTAAAATAGTATTAAAAATAATTTAAAATAATAAGTCAGTGGAATTGATAGAGAAAATAGTTACTAATTTAGCATGGTTCAGTATGATTGATTTACTCCTACAAGTAAATGTTATGGGCCAAAACTTGAAACAAGGTACTAAGTGGAATTGAGGAGACAATGGTTATATCTAGTTTAGCAAAGATTTAATCCTACAACAAATAATGGTTTTCTAGTGATATAATGATTGTTGTATACTCAATGTGGGGCATATGAGCAAGAAGCTCTCAGGACCAGAAAGGACAAGCGCACTAGAAGCTGTTGGAGGCTGAGGCAGATTCATTCCATCTTCCACCTTTGTTGTGGCTGGAAGCTGAAGCACAAACCCTTGGAAGTCGGGGAGATTCAGAAGCAGAGAAGACAAAGGATTGGCAGCAGGAGCTTAAGCTCTCGGAAGAAGAGAAATAGGCCTCTAAGAAAGCTAACCGGACCACAAGAAAGGAGACAAGACTTGGAAAGAGGCAATAAAGGATTTGGACTTTAACCCCTGGCAATTCATGTGGCGATTACTGAACTGAAACAAAGGCTGCCTCCAGAGACACTAAGAAAACCCCAACAAGAGAATATTACATTTTAGAGAAGAATATTACAGAATGTGATAGCCAAATTCCAAATGTCCTAGGTCAAGGAGAAAATACTACAAGTAGACAAAAAGAGACAATTAAAATATTGTGGTGACAAAGCAAAACAGTTAGGATTATAATCAAGAACCATCTACCCAACAAAAATGAGTATTAAATGGGAGAAAAAAAGGATATTAAATGTTATAGAGAACTTTCAAGACTTCCTAATTAAAAGACCAAAAATTTTTTAAATTTGTTTCTTTCCAAGACTCTAGAGCAACAGAAAATTAGGAAAGGGAAATAATAAGAGACTTAATAAAGCTAAACTGTTTATGTACATGGGAAAATAATACTTGAAACTCACACAAACTTTCTCATTACTAGAGCATTTAGAAGTATATATAGACAGCACAGATGTTAGGTGAATGTGAAATCAAAATAGCTAAAAAATTCAAATTAAGGGGTGAGAGAGGAATGTTCTGGGAGAAAAGGAAAGGAAGAGTTAGAGTGGGGCAAATTAGCATACATAAAACAGGCAAGAAAAACCTCTTATATTGGAGACGAAAAGGACAGAGGTGAGTGAAGCTCAGAATTGGCTCAAAGAAAAAATAAGATACACACTCACTTGGTACAGAAACTGGGTATAGAGATCTATCTTCCCTATGGGAGAGAAAGAGGGGAGTTGTAAAAATTGAGGGAAATGGTAGTCAGAAGCAAAACACTTTTGAGGAGGGACAAAATGAAAGAGAAGAAACATGGTAAATATAGTTAGCAAAAGTAATTGTGAAAAAACAATATGATGCAAGTTTCTCTGATAAAGATCTCATTTCTTCCTGAGAACTGAATCAAATTTATAAAAATAAAAAGTTTTCAGAGACAATAATCATAGCCAGAATCTATAGCCATATTTTAAAAATTCTTTAACTCACTATTGATTTGAGAAGTGAAATTAAAACAATTCTGAAGGACTACCACATATCTATTAGATTGACTGATAGAACAGAAAAAGAAAATGACAAATATTGGAAGGAATGTGAGAAAAACAAGACATTAATACATGAATGGTGGAATTATGAACCGATTCAACCATTTTGTAGAGCAATTTGGAACTATGCTAAAAAGCCATGCATACCCTTTGACCTAGAGTCACTACTGGGTCTATATCCCAAAGGTGCTGAAAAACAGAAAGGAAAAGGAATTACATGTACAATGGGGGCAAAAAGTTAGAATTAGAGGGAATGCCCATCAGTTGGAGAATACTTGAATGAATTGTGAAGAATATTTATCATGAAATCTATAAGAAATAAGCAGCATGCTCTCAGAAAAATCTGTAGAGACTTCCATGAGCTGATACAAAGTGAAATGTACTATATACAAAGTAACAAAAATACTGTAAGATCATCAGCTGTGAATGTCATAATTATTCTCAAAAATGCAAGGATCCAATTCAACTCTGAAGGAGTTAGTATGAAAAAATGCTATACCTATCCTGAGAAAGAACTGATAGTGTCTGGATGTAATTCAAATCATACTTTCTTATTTTCTTTATTTTTCTCTTCAGAGGTAAAGGGGTGTTTATGTTTTTCTTCACAACATGATTTTATTATGGAAAACATTTTGCATGACTACAAATGTATAATGTATATTCAAATACTGAATTGCTTGCATTGTCAAGAAAAGATGAAAGTGGAGAATCTGGAACTCAAAGTTTTTTAAATGAATATGAAAAACTAAGGATACTGAATGCAAATCAACACACTTATTTTTACTGTTTTTTTTTTTTAATCTCTCCCATGGTTTTTCCCTTTTGCTCTGATTTTTCACTCCCAACATGATTCATAAAGCAATGGGTATTAAAAATAAATTTACTATAATAAAAAAAAATCAAAAAATGAATGTGAAAAATCATTTTTATATGTGTGGGAAAAATAAAATACTAAATAGAAAAAGATTTTTTTTTTACAATATGTTGTTTACATGAAACACATTTCACAGACACACAAAGTCTTTACTAAAGTCTTTTTACTAATAAAAAAATAGATATAGTAATCATGATCTCAAACAAAACAAAAGCAAAAATAAACCTAATTTAAATAGAAAAGGATCTAATTATTTAATTAGAGATGAGGAAACTAGAGTACTGAAAGATACCATAGATCAGGGCTTCTTAACTTTTTTTCCACTCACAATCCTTTTTCACCCAGATAGTTTTTAAACAACTCCAGGTATACAAAATAGGCACACAAATAAAAAAAAAAAAAAATTCTTATAATTAATCATAATTTTGTTACTTACCTATTCAGTTATATGAGGTCACAACCCACAGTTTATAAACTTTCACAATGAAGTAATATCAGTACTAAACATGTATGTACCAAATAGTAAGGCATCTAAATTTTTGAAAAAGAACTTGAACAAATTATAAGAAGAAACAGATAATAAAATTATAGTAGTGGGGGACCTCAACTTCTTTCTCTCAGAACTAGATTAATCAAACCACAAAATAAACAGAAAAAAAGTAAAGGAGGCAAACAGAATTCTGAAAAAGTTAGATATGATAGCTCTCTGGAGAAAACAGAATAGAAAGGATTATACCTTTTACACATTAGTACATGATGCCCACACAAAAAAATGACCACATATGAGAACATAAAAACCTCATAACCAAATATAGAAAAGAATAAATAGAAAATATAAGCTTTTTAGATACTAATGCAATAAAAATTACATTCAATAAAAGGTAGTGGAAAAAGAGATTAAAAATTAATTGGCAACTAAATAATCTAACTCTAAAGGAAAAGTGGGTCAAAACATAAATCATAGAAATAAACAATAATTTAATTAAAGGAGCAACAATGAGATGACATACTAAAATAGGATGCAGGACAAAACTGTTCTTAGGAGAAATTTTATAGAACACATCAATGAATTGGGCATGAATATTAAAAAAAAAAAAAACTAGAATAAATTCAAAATCCTCAAACTCCAAATTGGAAATCCTGAAAGTTGAGAAACTAATAAAATTGAAAGTAAGAATACCACTGAGTTAACAGAAACATTTAGAAACTGGTTTATAAAGAAAATAATGAAGTCTATAAACCATGGGTTATTTTAATTTAAAAAAAAAGAAACCAAAAAAATCTACCAGTATCAAAAATGAAAGGGGAATATTTGAATGTAAAAGAAATTAAAACAATTAGATGGAGTTATTTTGTCCAATTATATGCCAATAAATCTGACAATCTCAATGAAATGGATGAATATTAAGAAAAAAGAAGTGGTACATGAATGTTATGGAATATTATTATTCTATAAGAAATGACCAGCAGGATGAATACAGAGAGGGTTGGAGAGACTTACATGTACTGATGCTGAGTGAAATGAGCAGAACCAGGAGATCATTATATGCTTCAACATCAATACTATAGAAGGATCAATTCTGATGGACACGGCTCTCTTCAACAATGAGAGGAGCCAAATCAGTTCCAATTGATCAGTAATGAACAAAACCAGCTATACCCAGTGAAAGAACACTGAGAAATAAGTGTGGACCACATCATAGCATTTACACTCTTTTTATTATAGTTTGCTTGCATTTTTGTTTTTCTTTTCAGGTTATTTTTATCTTCTTTCTAAATATGATTTTTCTTGTGCAGCAAGATAACTGTATAAATATATATACATATATTATATTTAACATATACTTTAACATATTTAACATGTATGGGACTACCTGCCATCTGGGGGAGAGGGGAGGTGCTAATAGGAAGGAAGGGAAAAATTGGAATAGAAGCTTTTGCATGGGTCAATGTTGAAAAATTACCCATGCATATGTTGTGTCAATAAAAAGCTATAATAATATTTTTTTAAAAAGAAAAAAAAAAAAGGATAACAGGGTCCAATAGAAAAAAAAAAAAGGAATGGATTAATATTTACTAAAATATAAATTGCCCAATTTAACAGAAAAGAAAACAGAACACATAAATAATCCCATTTTAGAAAAAGGAAATTGAACAAGCCATAAATGAACTTCCTAAGGAAAAATCCTCAGGGTCAGATAGACTCACACATGAATTCTACCAAATATTTGAAAGAACAATTAATCTCAATACTATATGAATTATTCAGGAAATATAGCTGAAGGAACCCTACCAAATTATAATGTTGATACCTAAAGCAGGAAGAGAGAAAAAAGAAACTGTAATTTCCCTATTGAATATTAGTACAAAAATTTAAACCAAATACCAAATTTAAATAAAAATACCAATAAGGAGATTACAGCAATATATCATGAAGATGATATACTATGAATAGGGAGGATTTATATCAGAAATATACCAGGACTGGTTCAATAAACTAAAACTATCACCATAACTCATTCCATCAATGACAAAACCCAACAGAAATCATATAATGATCTCAAGAGACGCAGAAAACAGCCTTTGACAAAATATAACACCAATTCCCTATTTAAAATACTAGAAAGCATAACAATTCAACCTTTCTTAAAATGATAAGTAATATTTATCCAAAACCATCAGCAAATACTAACTGTAATAGGAATAACCTAGATGCCTTCTCCAAGCAAAAGAGATGAAGAAAGGATACCTATTATCACCATTATCATTCAATACTACACTAGAAATGTTGATTATAACAATAAGAGAAAAAGAAAATGAAAGACTTAAATAGGCAACGAGGACCAAAAAAAAAAAATCACTCTTTGCAGATGATATTTTCAAATACTTAAGAGAGTCCTTGAAATTGACTAAAAAACTAGTTGAAATAATAAACTTTAATAAAGTGGCAGTATACCAAATCAATCCACATAAATCACTAGTATTTCTATATATTATCAACAAAGTCCATCTTCATAACCTCTACCAAACTGATTGTCTGCTCAGTGAAGTGGGTGGGGAAGGAAGAAGAGAATTTGAAAATCAAAATTTTAAAAAACAAATGTCAAAAATTATTTTTACATAAAACTAGAGAAAAGTAAAAACGCCAAATTAAAGAAAAATAACATAAGTAGACATGCATGGGGAGGGCGGGGGGAGAGGAAGGGAGTTTCCCTAACAAGACAAACGCAGGAAAAAAATTACAAAACACTTTTCATATTTGACTGTATTAAGTCGGAACTAAACAACAGAAAAAACTATTACCGTATATACTCGAGTATAAGCCGAGTTTTTCTGTCCAATTTTTGGGCAGAAAATCCCCTCCTAGGCTTATACTCGAGTCACTAGATAAAACATGTGTAAATATCCCTTTGAATGCCCCCCTGCTGTGTAGTATACAGTGCGATTTTGGGGTTAAAATTAGGGGCCTCGGCTTATATTCAGGTTGGCTTATACTCAAGTATATACGGTAATTGTTTATGGTTAAGTTGAGCCAATATGCTAAAAATGACAATTCTACTAAAATTAATCTATTCATATTCAATGATATACCAATTCAAACACACACACACACACCCCACATATTTTTTTTACAAAGCTAGAAAAAATGTAATTCAACTGGAAGAATGAAAGGTGAAAAATATCAAGGTAATGAGTGAAGAAAGATATTTTAGCTGTGTCAGATCTCAAACTGTGCTAATAAAGCACTGATTATCAAAATAATAGGGTACTGACAAAGTACTGAATTCATAGAGGAGATTAGGTATACAATATATTATAGTATAATTTTAAAAATGTTTTTAATATGTAACTGGAGAAAAACATTTTTTTTTAAAAAAAGATATACAAAAAAATAAGTTTGATAAACCTCATAATCTAAATTTTGAGAAAAAAAATCATAATTTAACAAAATGTGCTAGGAAAACTAGAAAACATAATGGCAGAAACATAGTTACAAACCAATATCTCATACTGTATGCCAAGATAGGATCAAAATGAGTACATGATTTAGAAAGGCGATATCATAAGCAAAGTAAGAGAGCAAGGAATAGTCTGTCATACTTAAGTATATGAGAAAAAATTAGGATCAAATAAGATATAAAGAGCATTACAAAATGTAATATTTTTGATTACATAATATTTAAAAATTATACAAACAAAACCAATGTAACCAAAATCATAAGGAAAGTAGAAAATGATGAGAAATTTTTCATATCAAGTTTCTCTGAGAAAGGCCTGATTTCTCAAAATGAGAAATATATAGATATATAAAGAACTAAGTCAAACTTAGAGGAATTTAAGACATTCCTCAATTGATAAATGTAAAAAGAATATGAGCAGTTTCCAGACAAACTGATTAGAGTTATCTATAATCATATGGGAAAATGTTCTAGTTCCAAGTTCAGTAAAGAAGAGAATCAGCTACACCCATAGAGAAAACTATGGGAAATGAGTGTGAACCACAACATAGCATTTCCACTCTTTCTGTTATTGTTTGCTTGCATTTTTGTTTTTCTTTCTTTCTTTCTAGATCTGATTTTCCTTATGCAGCAAGATAACTGTATAAATATGTATACATATATGAGATTTAACATATACTTTAACATAAAAAAATTTATTTTCCATTAAAAAAATGTTCTACATTGCTACTGATTAAAGAAATGTGAATGGAGACACCTCTGAGTTACCACTTCATACCTATCAAATTGCCTAATATGGCAGAAAAGGAAAATGACAAATGTTGGAATAGATGTGAGAAAACTGAGATGATAATGTACTCTAGGTGAAATTATATAGCGAGTCAATCATTCTGTAGAGCAATTTGAAGCTATGATCAAAAGCCTATAAAACCATGCATATCATTTGATCAACCAATACTACTATTTGGTCCGCATTCCAAGGAGATAAAAACAATATGCAACCAAAAAAATAATTTTGTAGTAGTTCTTTTAAAGATGATAGAATTAGAAATTAAGAGCATATACATCAATTATACTATCTTAAGACAATGCTAAAATGGATTCATGACGATAAATACCGTCTGCTTCCAACAAAAGAACTGATGCTGACAAAAGCATATTATTTTTCTTTTTTTTCTTTCAAGTTTTCTTACACAAAATGACTAATATAGAAATGTTTTCCATAATTGTATATAGATATAATTTATTTAAGTTTCTTCCTGTTTCAATGCGGCAGGAAGGGAGGGAGGAATAAATTTTGGAATTCAAAACTTTTTTAAATGTTAAAAACTGTTCTTACCTATAATTGGGGAAGCATTAAAAGGCAAACAGAATAAAGAAAAACAGAACATTATTCAAGAAGACAAAATTTTTACATACATACAGGTGAAAATAATACTTGTAACTCTTGAGAAATGTATCTCTATCAGGGCAGTTGGAAGGAGTATATATAAACAGAGGGTATGGGTATAAGCTGATTTGAATGTGATGACTGTACTGGGAGAAGAGGAAAGGGGAAGGCAATACAGAGTAAATTATAGAGGAAAATAAAAGAAGAGGTGAGCATTGTTTAAATCTTACTTTCATCAGATTTGGCTCAAAGAGGAAACAACAAATGTACTTAGTTGGGTATAGAAATTTATCTTATCCTATAAAGAAGTAGAAGGAGGAAAGGAAAAGAAAAAGAATATATAGAATGATAGAAAGAAGGCCAGAAGTAGGAAGGGAAAGAGGAAAGAAAAAAGAGAATGCTGATAGAAGGAAAGAGAGATTGAAGGAGGTGATGGTCAGAAGCAAAACACTATTAAGGAGGAACAGGATGAAAGGAGGGGTGTGGTGTTCTTCTTTTTCTATAATATGATTGTTCTCTGTGGGCAGGTTTCTTGGGAAGATTTTCTGGAGGCAGCCTTAGTTTCAATTCAGAGTAATAATCACTTCAAATGCAGCCATCTGATAAAATCCAAACGTTTATTTTCTCCTTCCAAGCCTTATCTTTTTCCTTGGGCTCGGTTAGCTTTCTTAGAGGCCTCTCTCCCTCCTTGGTTCCGAGAACTCTTGTTGCTAATTCTTTGCTTCTAGCTCTGCCAGCCTCAGCTTCTAGCTCAACTCTGACTCTTGGCGATCTTCCGAACTGACTGACTGACTGAAGCTCTAAGAGCTTCTTATATATGATCTCTTAAAGGTGTGAACCCAAAGGTTGACTCCTCCTCTAAGAGAGTGGGATTGTTGTGAATTTTCCAAACTTGTGAACTCCAATATGTAAGCCAATGTGTGAACTCTCAAAGGTGCAAACACAAGCATTGTTTCTATCAATACTAGTGACTTAACACCTTGTAAGGATTTGCTCTAATGTGTGAACCAATAAGCATTGTATCAATTCCACTGAGCAAACACTAGGTTTCTAATGGAGGGGAAAAAAGCATAAATGGGGAAAATGGAATGGAGGGAAATACACAGTTAGTAATCATAATTATGAATGTGAATGGGGTGAACTCTCCCATAAAACAGAAACAGAAAACGGTGAATTAAAAACCCAAATCCTACAATATGTCCTTAACAAGAAACATTTTTGAAGCAGAGAGTCGCACATGGAATAATGATAAAAGGCTGGAACAGAATATATTATGCTTCAGCTGAAGTTAAAAGAAAAAAAGAAATGAATAGCAAAACCATACTAATGGGTGACCCTCCTCTCTCAGAATTAGATAAATCTAACCACAAAACAAACAAGAAAGAAGTTAAGGGGGTGAACAGAATTCTAGAAAATTAGATATGATAAATCTAGGCAAATAGGCAGTGAGGAAAGAAAACTATCACTCTTTGCAGATGATATAATAGTATACTTAGAGAATCTTAGAGAAACAACTAAAAAAAATTAACAACTTTAGCAAAATTGCAGGATATAATAAAATAAACCCACATAAATCATCAGTATTTCTATAAATTATTTACATAGTCCAGCAAAAATAAATAGAAAGAGAAATCCCATTTAAAATAACTGTAGATAATATAAAGTATTTGCTAAGACAAACTTAGGAACTATATGAATACAATTATAAAACAATTTTTACACAGTCAAATCTAAATAATTGAAAAAATATCAGTTGCTCATGGGCAGACCAAACTGAAATAATGAAAAAATTATAATTTTGCCTAAATTCATTTATGTATTCGGTGCCATATTTATCAAAAGATTAAAATATTTTGTATAGCTAGAAAAATAGTAACGAAATTCATCTAGAAGGACAAAAAGTCAAGGATATCAAGGGAATTAATGAAAAAAATACAAAGGCGGGTGGACTATCCATACCAGACCTAAAAGTGTATTACAAAATAGCAAGCATCAAGGCCAATTAGCTATGGCTAAGAAATAGAATGGTGAATCAGTGGAATAGGTTAGGCACATAATTTATAGCAGTAGATGACTATAGTCATCTACTGTTTGATAAATCCAAAGCTTCTGAGATAAGAATTCATTCTTTAATAAGAACTGCTGGGAAAACTGGAAAGCAGTTTTTCTATAATATGATTGTTCTAGAAACTAGACATAGAACAAAATCTCACACTGTACAGTAAAATACTTTATCTTACTAAAGTCAAAATGAGTATGTGATTTAGACAAAAAGGGTGCCATATGCATATTAGGAGAACAAGGAATAGTTCACCTGTCAGAACTTTGGAGAAGGGAGGAATTTATAACCAGACAAGAAATACAGAATACCATAAAATGCAAAATGAATAATTTTTTTTAAGTTTTTGCACAAACAACACCAATACAGTCAAGATTAGAAGAGAAATAGAAAGTAGAAAAACAATTTTTATTGCCAGTGTTTCAGATAAAAGACTTATTTCACAAATATGTAGAGAACTATGTCAAATTTATAAGAACACAAGTCATAATTGGTAAATGGTCAAAGGATATAAACAGGCAGTTTTCAGATGGAGAAATTAAAGCTATCTATACGCATATGAAAAAATGCTCTAAATCACTACTGACTAGAAAAATACAAATTAAAAAAACTGAAATACCATCTGACTTCCATCATATTGGCTAATATGATAGAAAAATAAAATGATAAACGTTGAAAGAGGTTTGGGAAAACTGGGATACCAATCCACTGTTGGTGGAATTGTGAACTGATCCCAACCATTCTGGAAAGCAACTTGAAACTATGACCAAAGGACTATGACACTGTGCATATCTTTTGATTCACTATATACCAATAATAGGTATACATCTGAAAGAGATCATTAAAAAATTGGGGGGGAAGGGAGGGAAAAACCTATATGTACAAAAATATTCATAGCATTCTATGGGGGCAAAGAACTGGGGATGTGGAACCAAGATGATGGAGAGGAAACACATTTCTTTCTGACTTTCTCCCATGACCCTCAAACTAAATACCAAATCCAGCCTCTGAATTAGTTCTGGACTGGCAGAACCCACAAATATTGGAAGTATAACAAATTACCAGCAGAAGATAATTTTGAAGACCACCAGAAAGGTCTGTTTCAATTGGGCACTTAAGGAGACGGGCCAAGCACAAGCAGGCCAAGTACAGAAGCCAACTCAGGCAGGCAGATCTAGGACACCCTGAAGAATCTACAGGAAGGAATCTATAGCAGTATTGGCTACTCTTCCCTGGTTGTAAGCCAGTAGATCAGCAGAGAAGTTATAAAACATCCAACCCAAACACAAAAGGTAAACAATGAACCACAAAACACCAGAATCTCATGGGACCTGGACACTCCACTAACTCAGTGCAGTTAGTGTAGAGGAAGCTTGTAGAGGAAGCTTAGACAATCCCTCTTGCCCTAAAAGCAGATCTCAATTTTCTTTAAAAAATGAATAAAAAAGCAAAAAGAACTCTGACCATAGATAGTTTTTATGGTGAAAGAGAAAAACAGACTTCAAACCCTGAGGAGACTAAAAGCAAACTGTCTCCAGATAAAGCCCCAAAGGGAGATATAAATTGGTCCCCCATTACAAAAGGCTCTCCTAGAAGAAATAAAAAAGGATCTTAAAAGAGAGCTAGAACAAAAATGGGGAAAGGAAATGAGAACTTTGCAAGAGGGTTTGGCAAAGGAAACACAAAAATTACCTGAAGAAAATTCATTACAAAATAGAAATAGAACAAATATATAACTTCTTAAAAGCAGATTTGACAAAATGGAAAAAGAAAACAACTCCCTGAAAAACAGAATTTGTGAAATGGAAAAAGAGAATAACTCCTTAAAAAACAGAATTTATGAAATAGAAAAAAAAATCCACAGAATAAAACAACTCATTTAAAAATTCAACTGGGGAAATAGAAAAAGAACTAAAAAAGGTAACTGAAAAAAATAATTCACTAGAAATCAGAACTGAACAAATGGAAATGATTGACTCAATGAGACATCAAGAATCAATCAAGCAAAATCAAAAAAGAAAAAATAGAAGATAATGTAAAATACCTACTTGGAAAAACAACAGACCTGGACAATAGATCTAGGAGAGACAATCTAAGAATTATTGGACTTCCTAAAAATCATGATGAAAAAAAGAGCCTACACATTATTTTTCAGGAAATCATCAAAGAGAGCTGCCCTGATGTTTTACAATCAGAAGGTAAAAGAGCCACTGAAAGAATTCACCAAACACTTCCTGAAAAAGACCCCCAAATTAAAACTTCAAGGAATATTGTGGCTAAATTTCAGAACTATTGGAACAAGGAAAAAATATTGCAAGCAGCTAGAAAGAAACAATTCAAATATTGAGGAACTACAATAAAGATTACCCAGGATCTAGCAGCGTCCATCTTTAAGGATCAATGGGCCTAGAATCTGATATTCCGAAAGTCAAAGGACCTGGAAATGTAGCCAAGAATAAACTACCCCACTAAACTAAACATTTTCTTTCAAGGAAAAAAATGGACATTCAACAAAACAGGTGAATTCCATTATAGATGATGAAAAGACCAGAGCTGAACAAAAAATCTGACCTCCAAATACAAAACTCAAGAGAAGCAAAAAAAGGTAAAAAGAAAAAACGCTTGAGAACTATATCTCTGTTATGGGTATACATAGAGAGTACATATATAATATGATTTTACTGTTATAATATAAAAACTAGAGGTGGAAAAGGGATTGTGCCAGAAAAAGGGGAAAGCGGAGGTAAAATGAGGGAAATTACATCTCACAAAGAAGCAAATAAAATGTATTATAACTGAGGGAAAGAAGTGAGGTAGATGAACATTGTGTGAATCTTACTCTTAACAGATTTGGCTCAAAAAGAGAACATTAGACAATATTTGGTTTCACAGAGAAACTTCTCTCACCTTATAGGAAACTGGGAGGGGAAAGGAGAAAAGGGAAGGAGTAAGCTAATAGAAGGGAAAAACAGAAATAGTAGGGGAAAGATATAAGAAAGGGGGAGGGCACTAAAGGGTGAAGGCTGCTTGATGCAAGTGGTACTCATAAGTAAAATATAGGGGAGGAGGGAAAGGGGAAAAGGATACATACAGTGATACATACAGAGTAAAGGTAAAAGGCTGCAGCAAAATCAATTATGCTTCAGGTGAAATAAAAAAAGCAGGGGTAGATATCCTGATCTCTTATTAAGCAAAAACAAAATTGCTTCATAACTAATATTTGGGAATCTATCTGCCAAGGGAAAGTCAGGAACTATATGAGCAAAACTACAAAACAGTTTCCACACAAATAAAGTCAGATTTAAACAACTGGAAAAATATCAAGTCCTCTTGACTAGGTCAAGGAAATATAATAAATATAATAAAAATTACAATACTATATCAACTAATCTATTTATTTACTGGAATACCAGTCAAACTCCTAAGAAACTATTTTACTGACCTAGGAAAAATAATGACAGAATTCATCTGGAAGAACAAAAGGTCAAGAATTTCAAGGGAATTAATGAAAAAAAATGCAAATGAAGGTAGCCAAGCTGTATCAGAGTTAAAACTATATATAAAACAGTAGTCATCAAAACCATTTGGTCCTGACTAAGAAACAGAGTAGTCAATCAGTGGAATAGGTTTAGGTTTACAGGACAAAACAGTTAATAACTATAATAATCTTGTGTTTTGACAAACCCAAAGACCCCAACTTTTGGAACAAGAATTCACTATCTGACAAAAATTGCTAGAAAAATTGGCAAGTAGAATGGCAGAAACGAGGCACTAACCCACACCTAATACTTTATAGCAAGACAAGATCAAAATGTTTCATGATCTAGACATTAAGAATGACATTATAAACAAATTAGAAGAGCATAAAGTAGTTTACCTCTCAGATCTGTGGAGGAGGAAGGAATTAGTGATCAAAGAGGAACTAGAGATCATTGTTGATCACAAAACAGATAATTTTGATTATATTAAGTTTGAAAGTTTTTGTACAAACAAAACTAATGCAGACAAGATTGGAAGGGAAGCAATAAAGTGGGAAAACAGTTTTTACATTCAAAGGTTCTGATAAAGGCCTCATTTCTAAAATATATAAAGAATTAACTCAAATTTATTAGAATACAAGCCATTCTCCAGTCAACAAATGGTCAAAGGATATCAACAGACAATTTTCAGATGAAGAAATTGAAACTATTTTTAGTTATATAAAAAGGTATTCTAAATCATTACTGATCAGAGAAAGACAAATTAAGACAACTTTGAGATACCACTACACATCTCTCAGATTTCACTAAGATGACAGGAAAAGATAATGATGAATGCTGGAGGGGATGTGGAGAAAAAGGAACATTAATACATTGTTGATGGAACTGTGAACGGATCCAACCATTCTGGAGAGTAATTTGGAACTATACTCAAAAAGTTATCAAACTGTGCATATCCTTTGACCCAACAGTGATACTACTGGCTTTATATCCCAAAGACATCTTAAAGGAAACAAAGGGACCCACAAGAGCAAAAAATATTTGTGGCAGCCCTCTTTGTACTGGCAAGAAACTGGAAACTGAATGGATGCCCATCAGTTGAAGAATGGATGAATAAGTTATGGTATATGAATGTTATGTAATATTATTGTTCTATAAGAAATGATCAGGAGGATAATTTTAGAGAGGACTGGAGAGACTTACATGAACAGATGCTGAGTGAAATGAGCAGAACTCGGAGATCATCATACATAGCAACAAGAAGATTATAAGATGATCAATTCTGATGGATATGGCTCTCTTCAAGAATGAGATGATTCAAACCAATTAAAATTGGTTTTTTTTTTTTTTGCTTGCTTTTCCTGAGGCAATAGGGGTTAAGTGACTTGCCCAGAGTCACACAGCTAGGAAGTGTAAAGTATCTGAGGTCAGATTTGAACTCAGGTCTTCCTGACTTCAGGGCTGGTGCTCTATCTACTGTGCCACCTGGCTGCCCTGTTAAAATTGTTTAGTGATGAAGAGAGCCATCTACACCAGAAAGAGGACTGTGGGAAGTGAGTGTAGTTCTCAACATAGCATTTTCACTCTTTCTGTTGTTGTTTCCTTGCATTTTATTTTGCTTTTTTTTTTTTAAACTGGTCTGATTTGATTTTTCTTTTGGGACACAATAATTGTATAAATGTGTATGCATATATTAAATATATATTTCTACTATGTTTAACATATATTGGACTACTTGCCATGTAGGGAAGGGTATAAGGGAAGGGGGGTGGGGGGACTGGAACACAAGATTTTGCAAGGACTAATGTTTAAGAATTGTCCATGCATATGTTTTAAAAACTAAAAAGCTTTAATAAAAAAAAAAAATGGGGATACTCATCACTTGGAAAATAGCTGAAAATGCTGCAGTCAAATGGATGTAATGGAATATTATTGTGTTAATATATATTAATATAATATATAATAACTTTATATGAAGTGATAATAAGTAAAAGAAGTAGAAAGCAACATTATGTGATGATCAACTATAACGTACTTAGCTCTTCTCAGCAATAGAGTAATTTAAGAAAATTCCAAAAGATTTGTGATGAAAAATGTCATCCATATCTAGAGAAAGAATTATGGAGTCTTTATACAGATTGAAGCATAGTATTTTCACTTTAAAATTTTTTTTCTTTCCCATTTTTCCTTTTCATTTTGATTCTACTTTCACAACATGACTAAGATAGAAAGATGTTTAACATGATTGGACATGTAGAACCTGTATCAAATCATTTCCTGTCTGGCAGAGCAGGGACTGAAAAATTTAGAACTCAAAATCTTAAGATAATGTTGAAAACCATCTATACATGTAATTAAAATATATTTACATTATTATTATTAAAAGAAAAAAAAAAGAAAGAAAAGGATGGGCCTTAAAGGATTCATAAACAAGATTATTCTCCTTTTACTGGGAGTCAAACTTTTGATGAAGACTGGAGCAGAAAAGAGAAAACAAAGAAATGATGCTTAGCTATCAGGAAGAGTATATCTTTGTGAATAAATTATGTAAGTGACTAAAGAACAAGGCAGGCAAGAAAGGTCCACAGGAGCAATTTGAAAACAAATCAACTCCTTTCACTTGCCTGATACTTTTCTGAGATAAAACTTCAAAGACACTCAAAAGTATAATGACTCAAAGCAGAGTCCAGTCCCTCTTTCCTCTATGACAGACTCCTCTGAAACCATGAGATGGGACCTACTTTGGGATGAAGCCATTTTAGAAGAAAGCCCCTCTGATTTGTACAATTATGGCAGTTTTCTGTTTTTTGAAGAGAAAGCAGCCATCTAGAAACTCCTATAGGAAGACCAAATGGAATCTTACCTCTGGGAGGCATGTCTGTGGAAGAGTCAACTTCACAGAGAAAGTGATTTTCGCAGTCACCAATAACAAAACAGAAGTCTACGGGAGATGTACTACATAAAGGTGTAGCCCAAAAAGATGCTTCTGAAACTAGAAAAACAGAAGTTAAGATCAGAACAGCTTCAGTATCCTTGGGTCAGACAGGAAATCCAGAGGAAGGATAACTATTCTTCAAAACTATGTATGATCCCTGACATACTTTCTCTTTAGCAATAAGATCCTTTCTCAGGAGTCTCAGTCACTAGGTGTGAAAAGTAGTCCCCACACTAGCTGTTAAATGAGTTTCTAAGATTTTCTTGGTAACTAAACCTATTTTTGGCACCCATCTATATAACTTTAAGGGATTCAGGAATAAAATGGCTATAATTTTAGTAAGCATGTCTTTCTTAGTCTATAGGATTTGTGTTTCTTTAATATTTATCCCCTCTCCACATTTTTATTTCTTTCTTCTCTATGATTTTCTATCCCTCTTCCACCCAAGAGATGATTTCACTTCCCCCTTTCATATGGCAGCAGGAAAGCTACTCCAATAAAGAAACTTAAAATTTCACCCAGGATTTCCAGATATGAAAAAGACATTGATCCAACCTCTTTCTTCCTAAATAGTGAGACAAGGAGCTCACATCCACTTTACCTGGCATAGATAAAGAGTGGCAGACTGGAGCCCCCCAGTAAGAAGCACTCAGTGGAATGTCTCTCCGAGTCAGGGGCCCTTGAATGGGTTGATTGAGCTCCTTATTGATAGCAATATAGGCAGTGTGAGAGGAGACAACTCCTGACTGAAGGCTGATATCCACCACTTTTTTCTTGTCTTTTGCAGCATCCTCTAAGTTTCCATCAAGGGTCTGGATCATGGACTTGGCAGCCAAACGGTGAATGGTAAGTCTGAAAAGAGACAATCTTCTATGCTACCCATGAGGACCTGGGAAGACAGTTCTAACCCCCAAATCCAAGGCTTCCCAATACAGATAGGGAAAAGAAGGATGTGTCAATATGAGGGAAATTAATGAGAAATTAAAGAGATTACTGCCTCAGGAATAGGCAGGTAATCAGAAATGCTTGGAAAGACTTGTACGAATTGATACTGAGGGAAGTGAGCAGAACCAGGAACACTCTGTACATAGAAAAAGATTATGTAACGATCAACTATTAAACACTTAGCTTTTCTCAGCAACATAATGATCTAAGACAATTGGAACTTGAGATAGGAAATGTTATCTGTACATAAAAAAGAACTATAGAGAATAAAAGCAGATTGAGGCATGCTATTTTCACTTTTTTTGTTTGCATTTTTTTTCTCATGGTTTTTCCCTTTTGTCCTGACTTTTCTTTTACAACATGACTAATATGGAAATATGTTTAGAATGGTTATACATGTATAATCTATACCAGATTGCTCACTGTCTAAGGGAAGGGGAAATGAAAGAAGAGAAGGAGAAAAAAATTTTGCAACTCGATACCATATGAAAAATGAATGTTGAAAGTATCTTTACATGTAATGAGAAAAATAAGCTACTTCTGAAATTAAAAAAACAAAAAACGAATAAACAGTAAAAAAAAAAAAAAAAAAAAAAAAGAGGCAGAAATCACCAAGGATTCTTACTTGTCATCTGCTTTGAGATTCAGGGAGAATGGCACTGTGTTCCTGAAGCCTTCACTTTGGATCTTGTATTGAAGACATACCTCACCTGCTGCCTCTTTGGACTAAAATAGTTTAAGTAGAAAGGTCAGGTAGTAGATAGCCCATTAAAGGAAGTGTCTAGGTCTAAAACACAAGCATAGATATTAATTCAAGAACTTGCAGTGATCTAAGAGGCCAAAGGAGATCAAGTTCTAGATCATAAGTCATAAGCATCTGAGATGAGATTTAAACCCATGTCCATAGCCATTACTCTGTCCCATGTACCATGCTAAATCAGAATGGAGTAATGTTCAGGCAAAAAAAAAAAAAAAAATTTGGAACCAGGTACCCCACAAGGGAAAAGAAATTAAAACATCTGTTCATCCCTTATACATGCTAATTTCTAGATAAACCATAAACCCACCCACTAACAAAAAAAAAAAAAAAGCCTAAAATAATGTTTAAACATTGGCTGCTATACCCATGGAATCCAAAAGTAGAATGAAGACTTACTGCATTTGTCCCTTTCAACTGGGCATAGACAATTAACCTCTGACCCTGGAAGATGACAGCAGGAGCCAGAGAGAGTAACGTAGTCTCCAGCCCAGGGGGGAGAGTCCAGGTCAGGGAGACATCCTGGACCACCGGCTGCAGGGCCCGCTTTAGAGACCGGAGGGCCTGAGGGAACAGTGTGAAAGCTGCAGAGATGGAAATAGAAGGGACTTCTAGAAAAGAAGGGTTTAGAAGAAGGGATGGGTCTTGAAGGGAGAAAATAATTAAGGCTTGAAAAGATATTTCCTCCTCCATAGTCAGGTGAGAAATCAGGCTTCAGTCTTCCAAACAACTGAATACATCATCGCTCTTTCTTTGTTTTCCACAGTTCTTTTTTGTCATTTCAAGGGATACTAGGATAGTGGGATTTTTACAGTTGAAAACAATGGTAAGTCTAAGTGGCAGAAGCAGAACCTCCAGGAAAGCAGGGAAAGGTCCTGGTCTCTGAGGTCTTTACACTGGTCTTTATACGTTTCAATCCCTTCATGTTTATTTCCCTTAAGCATTCATCTGTCATGACCAGAGATTTTTCCAGGGAATATCTTTGATCCCTTTCAATACACAAAATGAAGTCAACCCTGCTCCACACTCCAGAGCTCTCAGATCTACATCTATAAAGTCCCAAGGCCCAGAAAGGGAAAAAGTTCCATTTCACCCGTCCCAGGCACATTTTCCAAGCACCTAAATACACAAAAAGAGCTACAGCCCAGAACATGGGGATAAGGACATATCCGTGCTCTGGTAGCTATTGTGGTGCCTCAGTCTGAAATAAGTGCTTTTGAAGGAAAAAAATAAAATAATCATGCTACCTTGGGCTGCATTCTGTCCTTGCCTGTGATGAATTCTGCAGTACCTCCAGCTGCTCGAGCAATGCCTTTAATAAGGCTGGTGGAAGCCCCTTCTCCAATTCCAAAAGAGAAACATCTGCAATGAGAAGACAGCAGGTGGCCAAAGGAAGTCTTGGGGAAAAGTTCCTGACTCCTACTTAGTGGGGAATTAAAGGGTAAGTGTCTTAGGAGGGATTAGAGTCATTTTTTTAGATACCCAGGCAGTTCATCATCATAGAATCATAGTCGGCAAATAAGAAAGAACCTCAGAGGCTCTTTGGCCCCAATCTTTCATTTTATAGAAGAAACTGAGGAACACAGAAATGATAAGTATTTGTCAAAGGCTAAATCCCAAAAATCAAACCTGTGATTCTGGTTGTTTTGCTGAACTTCAGCAATGACCTTCCATGTATCACATACTTCTCCATCTGTGAACACAAAGAGCTGCAGAGGGAAACAAGAAGTTAGACTCTACTAAAGCCACTGCAGGTTGCTCAGCCCAGAATCTCCCATCGTATACTAATATTAACAATATCATTATCATTTATATATCATATATATAATTTCACATTTATATCGCAATGACATAAATCATAATTAGATCAATATATCATAATATAAAGTTTTAACTATTATTGTAGCACCAAGTGCAAAGGATGAGACTCACCTTCTGGGAAGGGAAACTATTAAACCTCTCCAGTGTGTTGTTACTATTGATTTAAAATGAGGCAGTTACATAGTACAAGTCCTGGAGTCTTTTGAAGAAGTTCAAATCTAACATCAGGTACTTATTAGTATGTGATTCTGGGCAAATCATGTAACCCCAATTGCCCCAGAAAACCAGATCACTCCTGACTTCAGACAGAATTAAGTGCTGAGGACATATCAACAAAATTTGTGTCTTCCTTGCTCCCAGTCTAAGTTCCTTACCTGCCGAGGGTGGCCTGGCCTGCAGGATTTTCTATAAATGTCCTTCAGTGGCTCTAAGATTTCAGTTCCTCCCAGGTCAGCATCAAGAGCTTTTACTCTCTTCATGGCTTCCTCCATAGACTGCTGTGTGTATACCACACTCTCTCTGAGATACATACATAAGAGTTCCATGAGAGACATTTTCTAACAATGTTAGAAATTTAAACCTATTGTCCAATTCTTATGGTCCCCAAAGCTCCAAAGACAGATTTTATACTACCTCTTCACAAATTCTGGGATTATATTGTTTATAATATCTCCCTTAAAACTGTCCTATTTAATCTCCATCCTCTTCCTGACCTCTGTGACTCTAGCTAGACTCACGGAAAGAATGAGTCAAAGGATGATCCAAATCCATAGATATTAAAAAAACAGCCAAGGGGTAAACTCTTCAGCAGCAGGACCAGAGTTTCCTGAGTGAGAAAAAAGGTAGAGAAGATTTTTTTTTTTAAATAGTTTGACAATTTTCACCTTTATGATATTTCAGTTTCACCTGTTCTCCCTCCCTTCCAGGATTTCTATCCCAGTGAAATGACCCTTAGTCACATTCACATTTAGCCCACCAAAAGGAAATAGTAGTAATTTAATTAAGTAATTTAAGATTAGTTTAATCCTATAAATTTCATTTTTACTCCTGAAAAAAGTATATCTAAAACGAGTATAAAAGGAAAAAGAATCTGGTACCTTTGCACTCTCTATGCGCGACTGGACACCTCCTTGATTATGCATTGGACAGGACATGCTCCCTGAGCGGTCCATGAGGAAGATAAATTCACCAGTGCTCTCGCCCTGAGACTCAGGGATGCTAGGATAGAAACTCACCATCACAGCTGGATCTCCCATCAGGGAACCTACCCAGTGGTAAAAATAAAGGCGGTCATTTGGAATTGAAATTTACAAATCTGCCTGACTGCAGAAGACAGTCTTAAACTTTTTCTACTAGTGAGTCATTTTCACCTGAGAAATTTCTATGTGACCCTGGGTATACAGCTATATAAAATACATATATAATCAAATATATATTAATAATAAATCATAGTTTTGCAATCCCCACATTCAGTTATGCAATCCCATAAAGGATCACAACCCACAATTTAAGACTCAATGAATGGATAATACTTTCTGAGGAGTCAGGTCAATATAAAGAAATAAAATTCCTTTTAAAACTGTCAAGTAGAACAGGTACCCTAGGAAATAGTGTGATTGTCCCTTCTGTGGATAACTATTTGTTGGAGTTGTTTGCTGTCAAGGGATCATGAATAACTTGTTACTGATGGCCTCCATGAGTCTTTCTAGTGCTGAGATTCAGTAATAAATACTAGATATTTAAAGAAAAATAGCTGAACAGCTGGGTCAGTGATCTCTGAAAAACCTTGGCAAATAGGACAGGAAAGACATAGAATGATAGATCAGAGAAATGACATACAATTCTTGAATTTGAAGAAGATATTCAAAGCTTATGTTATTGCTACACAAAATAGTTATACAGGCCATGATAATAGTGATAGGCATTCCTAACTGCTTACTCCCTACGTGTAAATCCTATGAATGATCAGCTCCCAACTGTGTGCCCAATGTACTCATCTTAAATAAAATGTGGATAAAATGTAAGATCCTAACAACAAAACAAACCATATAAGCATACAACAGGGAAGTTATAGTTAGACAACACCTTCTATAAAAAAATCCTGCATTAGATAATAGCATCTGGTCTTACAATTCTGGGATCCTGAGTTTGTGATTGTATTCACATTATGATTTTATATTAAGTCAAAGGACCAGACAATAATATTCAACAATCAGAACAGTCTCTCTGTTCTTTAAGCCTTAGCATTTCTACATTTAGTATAATTTTTATTATACTAAATTTTCTCTTTTAGTAAGCTAATGAATCTCCTTCTTTGCATTCCTGAGAGCACCACCACATCCCATAGTTACAACCATCCTATTTCAATATTTCTCTGAAATCTTTATTTCACAAGAAGAAGAGTAACAGAAAGTAAGACACAGGACAAATGTCAGCATGCCTGGGAGGCATATCCTCAGCAAGGTAACAACCTCCTGAGATTGGCTCACCTGGTTTAGCATCAGCCTGGCCCAGCTCCACAGAGACACTGGGTGTGTTCACCTCTCTGTAGTAAACCAGAATCTCAACATCCCGATCAAACTTATGCCCTTCAGCCAAGGAAACCTGAATGAGTATGGGCCAGAGAAGAACAATGATGGGAAAAGAAGGAAATTCCAAGAGTTTTTTCTGGGTTTCCAGATGAGAGCAAGGGGCTGGAGAGTTACCTTCCCATTGTTGAATGACACTCTGAGATGGAGTTGGTATGAAAAAAAAAAAAAGATTTAGATCTAACAGAAGGGGAAAGGGTACAATATGTCCATCTTGTGGGTAAAGTTCAGGACAATGGACAGTAACTACAAACAAAAGGGAAGGATTCAGGTTTGGAAGTGGGCAGAGGCACCAAGGCAATGGTATTGCCTATCCACTTACCTGGGCAACTGTCTTGTCATCTTCCAGGTACCGCAGAGGACTCAGAGGACAGTTGGACTGGACTTTCTCAATGCCATGGGGAGAGCAGACATTGACACTGACGGTAAATGTGTAGGGCAGCTCCTTGCCAGGAAGTCGGGGAATTTGAGAGGTGATATTGTCTGCCTCAGCTGACTCTGCAATAAGTCATCAAATATTTTAGTAAGCGGTGATTGTAACAGGAATTAAGGTCCCTTTTCTTACCTAGGCCACAGGATCCAGGTAAAACCAGATGCCCCCAGTGTTCTTCCATCCCCAATCTGCCAACCCCTTGTTACCAGAGGAGGCCAGGGTTCTTCACCTTGTAAGAGATAGCGTGGATTCAAGACAGCTGGCAGGACAAAGCGAACAGCCCCATCTGCCTCCAACGATAGCTCTTGAACATAGCTCAAAGTAACAGCAGCCTTTTGATCAGGGGGCAAATTTCCTATACTGCAGCTAAAGATGTCACCAGAGCTGCTATCCTGCTCCAGAAGGAAGGCTTCCTGACCTTGGGAGATAGCATTCTCATAATTCTCCTGGGCCTGAGGGGCAAGAGAAAAACCAGGAATGAGGAAGTCCTAGGAACAAATAAAAGAGGAAAAAATAGTTTTGGAGAGAAAGCCAGAAGGAGAAATAATGAAAGGGGTAAGGCAGTCAGAAAGAAAAAAATCACAAAGTTGAGGGTAGAAGCAAGAATCACTCAAGTTGACTTCTCTCCAAATAGTTTCAGTGAAGATACAGAGACTTAGGGTCAGAAAATGATGACTACCTAGTTCAACCCCTTCATTTTTCAGAAAAGAACACTATGAGAAAAACAGCAGTTCAAATGAGGACAAAAGCAACTCAATATTTCCAGAGGAGACTACAATAAAACATACTGAATTAATATGATGAATGCAAGAGGGGAGCCCTGTTGACCCCTAATACCTGCTTCTTCTCTTGTATTTCTGCCACTATACTCTTCCCATCCACCTGTGCCTGGAAGCTATAAACAGCAGAGTCTTCATCCATGGGAAAGACAAAGAATGCTTCCACAGGTTCTTTTTCCTCATTCTTGTAGTCCAGGGTTGCACAAACATCTGCCACGAACTCATGGACAGACACATCCACAGAGATGCTCTTAAGAGGCACTGGAGAAAGGAAATGAATATCAGCCCTCAATTCTCTGCACCAGACTCCACAGAAGACCTATAGGGATTTCAGAAGACCTCTCTCCTTTCTTTTGTCCTTGTTTGACTCGTAGTAGATTTACTTACCTGGCTGTTTGGAGTTGGTGAGAAGACCACAAGGGGTCATGATGAAACTCTATTTAAAAAGAAAAAGAAAAAAGAAAAGATAAATCCCAAAGAAATCCATAGATGCTGTTCCAATGACACTGTTAATTCAACTTTTAATTGAAACTAGAATTCTCTGCTAGAAACAATCCACAAGTTTGAAGATAGGCAAAAATGGCAGGAAAAGGGAATGACAGGATCAAAGAAAACAGGAATGTCTCCATTCAATCTGAGAGCCCAAAGTCCAAGTTCCTCTAGCCTCAGGTCAGTGACTCCCATACTTTCTATACTTTCTTGACGACAGTGAACCTTAATTAGTGATAGAATTGTATGAACGACTACATATAATAAATCTACAAAAGGCTAGAAGAAAAGTTGTGGCTTCAGCCCCAAACTTTTAAATGAAGTGATGATTAATGACAAGTGAACATTCCCTCCTTTATTGAAGCAAGAACTATTAAGTCAACATAAGGGTCTGTAGGTAGGGGTTGTAGGTGTTTCCAAGGAAGGAATTATTGTTATTGCTGAACTACCCTCTCTAAGTCTTATCAAGTTGTGACCTAAACCCTAAAGAAAGCTCCAGATTCTTTTTTTCCCCCTCTTTGGTTGCTTTCTTTTCAACTTAATCCATATTTCAGCATACTTGAATATTACTCTTATAAGACAAAGGCAAGGTTTTGAATTCATCCTTCATTATCTGACCTTGCTTTTACTTTCTTAGTAAAGTTAGAGTTTTTCTTAGTAGAGTTCTTCAAGCATTCATAGAGATTTTTCTTTACTTTATCCCTCTTTCTCTTCCTCATGGGAATCATTTTTGAGAGCAGTCTTGAACTGAGGTCAACAATAATGACTGGTTGAATAACAAAAAAATTCTTAAGCACTTAGGAAGTATGATACAAGTTTAAAAAGAAAGACAGTTCCAGTTTTCAAGGACCTCACAGATTAAAATTAATCTCCAATAGATTTAAGAGATTTCCTACAGCTCTGGAAAATTTGTAGAAATCTGGGACATAAAATTCAACTTTTCTGCCTCTTTAATCCTTGAAGTCTACTCTTAAAATCTAAAGCATGTGTCAAACTCTGCCTTGTCTTCCACTTCTCTATCAAAAATTCTAAGCTAGCATGATCACTTCTCCACCAAAGTTTCTGTTCCCACCAAACCCACAAGCAGTTCTTCCTTATTAGTGAGCATCTGATTAAAAAATGGAATTTCTCCTGTTGATTGTTCCACTTTTTGAAGGATGAAATTGTCACTAAAGTTTAAAAAGGATGAGTTGTTGGGTTGGAGAAGGGGAGGGAGAAGGAAAGGATTCCAGCAGATTTTTATATTACTGAAATGTCTGACTC
The DNA here is from genome assembly GCF_016432865.1 of Antechinus flavipes. NCBI lineage: Eukaryota > Metazoa > Chordata > Mammalia > Dasyuromorphia > Dasyuridae > Antechinus > Antechinus flavipes. The sequence goes on along the minus strand of NC_067400.1, from coordinate 381,724,387 downwards.
AAATTAGTGATGTGACTCAATCTCCCCATTTATATTTTCTTTAGGATTTGCAATATTCTTTGAAGACAATATTCCCTGCACCTTTTTCTGTTACCACTAGATACATTCCTACTCTTAGAAGACTGAGCCGAACTATACTTTTAATCCCCAACCAGTCAAACTGAGACCTGTTGAAGACTTTAGCTAAGAAAGGCCAAAGTCTCCCATTTCACCCAGGGTCATCTCCAGTGTTCCTGAATTACATCTTGCCACTGCACCCAGAAAGCTCTGGAAGGGAAAATGAAGCTGGGGATCTTGCACAGACCTTCTTACCTCAAATCCAATTCACTTACAATTCATGACATCACCTTACTGATGTCATGATCCTCTCGAGAACAGACAAACAACAACAATTTAATTAACATTTTAAAATATTTTAATAAATAACTTCTAGGTAACTGCCTGTTTTCTTTTCTCCGATACTATGAGCTTATTGAGAGCACGAATTGCTTTTGCTTTTCCTTATAAACTCAACGTTCAGCATAATGCTTGGCCCATTTTTTGTTGTCTTTCAGATTCCCATCCCACTCTTCCTGATCCTACTTGGAGTTTTCTTGGCAAAGATACTGGAGTGGTTTGTAATTTCCCTCAGTGGTATGTGACTTGCCCAGGATCACATGTATTTGAACGAGATGAGGTGAGATCTTTCAAGACAGTTGTGAAAATGGAGTAAGGCTTCATCTACTTCAGAGTTTGCATAGGCTCGCAGGACTTTGAAGATTGAGTGCAGGGCATACCTAAGTCCCCTTCCTGCTATCCTCTCATGACATCATTTTCTCCCTATTTCAGTCAAATATGGGCAACTATGTCAGCCAATAACAATGAGGGTCAGAGGTGGGAGGGGATATTTGCATTAGGGATTAAAAGTGTTAACCCTGTCCCGGAAGGTGCTTCTTCCCTTCCACTGTCGGCTGGATGGGTGGGATGCCCTTCTTGCCAGAATGTATAATAAACTTTGCTTTGCTTCTAGATATCTTCCTCACCATTTCTGAACCACATATATTTAATAAATTAGCTAATTATTGCTGCAAATTGGTTAAAGCCCAGACTCACGCTGAGAAATCAGCTACAGACGTCCACATTTACTCCACATTACACCCCCAAGTCAGCTCTATTCAAGAAGCCTAGTCAAGTTTCCATAAGAATGGGGAAGAATCCGGCAAATCAGAACTAAACTTGGGTGGGGCCTGCACAAAGTTATCAGCACTGGGAGAGGCCAGCAGAACACCAACTTTAGTAGATTGGGTTGGAACCAGAACTGCCCCCAGGGCAGCTCTAAGCAAAGAATAGGAAGAGACAGAGAAATAACCAGAGCTAAGAAGGGCAGTTTTCTTAATGGCAGAGTGTTAGAATTGGAAGGTTCCACAACAAATACACCCTTTTCATTTTAAGAGAGGAACCGGGTCCAGAGTTGGAAAGTGAGGATTCCTAGATCACACAAAAATAACGACAGAAATTGGATTCAAATTCAGACCTTTTGAATCTTGATTCCAAGTCTGGAGTTCTTCCAACACTCAACTCTTCCACTCAAACTTAAGAGATTAGGAAGCGACTGAAAAGGAGGTTTGTCAATAACAGTGGGCGCCAGAGTCTCAATCCTTAAAAACGAGTCCAGACTCGGAGACTCTCCCCTTCCAGGTTGGTGACACACCCTCCCTCCTTTGCATTGGAGGTCCCAGCGGGCCAGAAGCAGCCAGGGTCCCGTAGTACACAGGCCCGTGTTTAAGGGGGACCCCACAGCCGGAGACAAGGGTAAATGCAGGTCCAGGAGACCTGGCGCTCAGGACTAGGAAGGGCCAGACACCGTGTAAATGACTCATGCCCGTGAGCAGCACCAGAGCTCAGCAGCAGGAAGAAGGAGACTGCACCCTTTAGTCCCAGCGCAGATGGGGGAGTAGAGGGAACGGACACAGGAGGGAGTGAGCCATCAGGAAGAAATGGCCTGCCCTGGGCCCTGCTCCTGGGGTTCCCATAAAGGGGCAGAGACAAATCTGAACCCCAGAACCTGAACTGGAAGCCCGACTTACTGGGGGGTCACTTACGCGGGGTGACAGTAGGGACGGGGGGGCTGGAGGGAAACTCACGCACGCCGTTAGCTGAGGCACCAATATCCTGGGGGAGAGCGTAAAATCCCAAATTATGGAGAAGGAAAGTCAATTACCAGCCAGTTCCACAGTATTTACCAACAGAAAGCTTGGCTGCAAAGTGAAAGCATCTGTTTGGGCTTTCCGAGAAAGCCCCGCCCTCCGCTAGGCTCCTCCGGTAAACTAAGCGCAACATTCAAGAGATTGTCTGCCCCGCCCTCCTCTAGGCACCGACTGCAAACATGTGCTACGTTCAAGGGACTGTCTGCAAATTCATTACACCACATTTAAACGTTTTCCATAAATGGCTCCTATAGTCCGGCAGAAGCCTAACAGGTGTGTTCTACGCCTGGGGTTCTCTAAACTCTTTTCAGCATGTCCTCAGGGATGCTCTTTTCATGATACTAACAGTACTTCTCCCTTGTCCAATTACATCGCCATGGAAAGCTGGATTTTCTTCATAAACTTCCACCGAAACAAATTCGGATTGAATGCAGAAGCTGATAGGAGAATCTAGCTGACAGACATGAGAGATTTGCACTCCGCCCCCCCCTCCCCCGCCTCCAACAAAAAAGCAAAATAATACCATTTTTCTTCTTGTTTTTGTTTTGGAAAAGAATTATTTCTGTAAAATTATGTCATTTGTTAAACTTGTGTGTTTGTTATTGTTATTTTATGAATTTATATATATATAAATATATGTATATATAAATTTACGATAAATTACATACATTTCAAATCCCACATTCTACAGGAAATCTTGACAAACCCCTTACAGGGCAGTATTAGCCCTTTTAATTATTTCCTATTTATTCAATGTATAACTAGTTTTGTGTTCATTTGTTTGCTTGTTTTAAGAGCAGGGACTATCTTTTGCCTCTTTTTTGTTTGAGAATGGCTTAGCACAGTGCTTTGCACCTAAGCAGGAGCTTAATAAATGTTCATTGATTAAACAATGAATTTCTAATAGTCCATAAACATTTATTATATTGACCACTTCTCTAAGAGTAAACACACAAAAAAAGAAGCTCAGTCCTTGTCCTCAAGGAGTTTACAATCTTAAGGGGGAAGAGGGAGTTTTAAAAATGAGGAAGCTGAAAGGCAAGGAGGAGAGGAGAGGAGAAAGTATGGCAGAGATGGAAAAGATCATCTTGGGCAAATTAAGAATTGATGGCCCTGGGAGGATTGGGTAGGAAACCTTTGCTCTCCAATGAGGAGGCCTGATGCTGGCTCCTGATGGATAAGGCTCCTGACTATTAAGTTCCTGAAAGTGTGATGGAAAAGGAAAGCAGCAACTATAAACTATAAACAAAGTATCTTGGAGAGACTCAATCTTCTAAATGTAAAAGAGTGCTTAGATCATAAAGTTTGAAACATACTGCCTTAAGCCAATCCTGAAGCAAGGAGGAAGATGAGCAGCAAGACAGCAAATTATGGAGTTGGACAGAAAAACAAAATCTATAAAAGTAATAGTCTTGATTTGTTTGTAATTCTATAGTCTCTCTTCATCACCTGTATCAACCTCTTCCCCTGTGATTTACATTCTTTGGTCTCAGGGGTGAAGGGAGAGAAAGAGAGAGCAGGAGGACAGTCAGCCAGAATTTGCATTACCAAGAAAGCTCAAATTGCACAGCATAGCAGAGTTTATGCCATGACTCTACTATGTGTTTCCTCTGTATAAAATTATAAGGTGTGTTTCCTCTTACAACTGATAAAGTGTCACAAGTCTTATAACGAAGAACATTTCTGGTCTGGGATTTCCTTGATATAGGGACCTCTAAGGCACTATCAGAAACTGCTTATAATAGCTTTCAATCAGGCCTTTTGGATCAGGAAGGCAGTCAATAAATATTTATTACATTCTACTGTGTGCCAGACACTAGCCTAAGTGTTGGATCATAAACAGGTTTAAGATCCTGCCATTTTGGAAGATGTATATCTTAGTTTTTGTTTTCTCTACTATTGTTTTTTTATTTCCTCTGTATAAAATCATAAAGGTGTGTTTCGTATTAAAACTGATAAAGAATAACATGCCTAAAATTTAAAAAGTTCTTTATTCAGATTATTTTATGCCAATATAATCAGTCATATACAGTATTCTTTTTGTCCATGGATAATTTAACAACCTTGACCCTTGCATAATCTTGTGTTTCAGATTTTCTCTTTCTTCCCCCAGCCTCTCCCCTAGATGATAATCCAATATATGTTAAATATGTTAAAATAAATGATAAATCCAATATGTATAAACATATTTATACAATTCTCTTGCTGCACAAGAAAAATCAGATAAAAAAAGAAAGTAAATGACTAAAAGTGAACAACAACAAAAAGAGCGAGAATGTTATATTGTGATCCACATTCAGTTCCCACAGTCCTCTTTCTGGCTATAGATGGCTCTCTTCATCACAAGATCATTGAAACTGGCATCAGTCATCTCTTCGTTGGATGGAGTCACATTCATGAAAAATGATCATCATATAATATTGTTGTTCCTGTGTATAATGATCTCCTGGTTCTGCTCACTTAATTTGTATCAGTTCATGTAAGTCTCTCCAGGCCTTTCTAAAATCATCCTCCTGATCATTTCTTATAGAAAAATAATATTCCATAACATTCATATACCATAACTTATTCAGCCATTCTCCAGCAGATGGGCATCTACTCAGGTTCCAGTTTTTTACTACTACAAAAAGAACTGCCACAAACATTTTTGCACATGTGAGTTCCTTTCCTTCTTTTACGATCTCTTTGGGATATAGGCCCAATGAAACACTGCTGGATCAAAGGGTATGCACAATTTGATAACTTTTTGAACAGAGTTCCAAATTTCTCTCCAGAATGTCTGGATCCATTAACAGTTCCACCAACAATATATGTGTCCCAGTTTTCCCACAACCCCTCCAGCATTTGCCATTATCTTTTCCTGTCATCTTAGCCAATCTGAGAGGTGTGTAGTGTAGTATTTCAGAGTTGTCTTAATTTGCATTTCTCTGATCAATTGTGATTTAGAGCATCTTCTCATAAGATTAAAAATGATTTTAGTTTCTTCATCTGAAAATTGTCGGTTCATATCCTTTGACCATTTATCAACTAGAAAATGGCTTGAATTCTTGTAAATTTAAGTCAATTATGTTTTAGAAATGAAGCATTTATCAGAACCTTTTAACGTAAAAATGATTTCCCAATTTATTGTTTTCCTTCTGAACTGATCTGCATTTGTTTTGATTGTACAAAAACTTTTTAACTTAATATAATCAAAATTTTCTATCTGGTGTTCAATTATGAGTTCCAGTGAGTCTTTGGACACAAATTCCTTCCTTCTACACAGATCTTATGTTCTTCTAATTTACTTATAATATCACTCTTTATGTCTAAATCATGAACGCTTTTGGATCTTATCTTGGTATATGGTGTTAGATGTGGGTCAAGCCCTAATTTCTTCCATACTAATTTCCAATTTTCCCAGCAGTTTTTGTCAAATAGTGAGTTCTTATCCCAAAACCTGGGGTCTTTGTGTTTGTCAAACCCTAGATTGCTATACTTATTGACTATTTTGTCCTATGATATTAATCTATTCCACTGATCGACTACTCTATTTCTTAGCCAGTACCAAATGGTTTTGATGACTGCTGCTATATAATATAGTTTTAGTTCTGGCACAGCTAAAGCATCTTCATTAGCATTTTTTTTTCATTAATTCTCTTGAAGTTCTTGAACTTTTGTTCTTTCAGATGAACTTCATTATTATTTTTTCTAGATATGTACAATAATTTCTTGGGAAATTGATTGGTATGGCACTAAAAAAGTAGATTAATTTAGGTAGTATGGTCATTTTATTATATTTACTTGGCCTATCCATGAACACTTAATATTTTTCCAATTGGTTAGATCTGACTTTATTTGTATGGAAAATGGTTTGTAGTTTTGCTCATATAGTTCCTGACTTTCGTTTGGCAGACAGATTTCCAAATATTTTATACTATCAACAGTTATTTTAAAGGGAATGTTGAAAAGGCTGAAACTCTGAGTTGATGAACTGGGGTCATATAACTGAGCATTTAAGGCTAATTGTGTAAAAGGGATTACACGATCAATCAGCCAGGAAGCAACCTGATGGGAGAAAGGGATTACAGTTGGAGAGAATAGAGTTGTTGTATGCAGCTGGGACAACTGAGATACCTCCTAGAGAGGTGAAATCTGTTCCTCTCCAACCTATAGATCCCTCCATAGGCACAGTAGGCTTGACCATTTCACCTCCTGAGAGCAGTTACAAAACAGTGTCCACCCATACACTGCTGTGGGAAACTGGGGAATGTGCAGATAATATCCCAGTCACTAATACAGGTAGACAATGAGTGACTTATCAACCAGGAGAAGTAGTAGCATCAGGTTTACTGATACAGATTCCCAATAAGCAATCTGTTGATAGTCTCCCAGATTCTGACTCCAAGCAACAAAATCCAGGAATATATTTGACAGCGGCTGTGACAGCTGACCAACCTATGCTCACTATCTATATAAATGGCATACCATTAGAAGGATTGGTAGACACTGGTGCAGATTGTACAGTCATTAGAGGTGCCAACTGGCCTAGTCTCTAGACAAAAATTAAGGCAGACACCTACATGTCTGGCATAGGAGGATCAATAGCAGCTGAAGTTAGTGCTATCCCTTTGAGATGGACTTTTGAAGGCAAAACAGGAGTTTTTACTCCTTTTATAGTTGAAAAAATCATCATCAATCTGTGGGGAAGAGACATTTTAAGACAATTAGGATTACAAATGAGCACTTTGGTTTTTTAGGCAGGGCTGCTGTTGAAGGCCTGCCAACACTTTCCCCTGTTCGTATACAAAGGAAAACTGATATACCAGTGTGGATAGAATAGTAGCATTAGCTAGCGATAAAATTCAGGCCTTATTCTAGTGCAAGAGCAACTTGACCAAGGACACTTATAACCTTCTCTAAGTCCTTGGAATTCCCCAGTAGTTGTTATAAGAAAAAAAAATTGAAAAATGGATGATGTTGAATGATTAAAGAAAAGTAAATGAACAGATGGAAACTATAGGAACTCTTCAGCCTGGACTTCCAAGTCCTACTCAATTGCTGAGAGAATGGCCTCTTTGGGTTATAGATATTAAGGATTATTTCTATTCTATCTCTCTAGATAAGGAGAATATGAAAAGATTTGCCTTTTCAGTGCCCAGTGTTAATTTAGATTTAGGTCTTTATACAATTAACTTCTTGATTTTTGATAAAGATGCATTGGCTCCACCAACAGGTTTTATAACCCACTGGAAGGACAGTGTCCTGTGCGAGCAGCTCCACTATCTTCAGATAATCACCAGGTGATGTGGAGAGACCGAGAAAGTGGTGAATGGAAGGGACCAGAGAGGGTAACTGCTTGGGGGAGAGGGTTTGCTTGTATCTCTACAGATGGAGAAGAAATCAGATGAGTGTCAACAAGCCGTGTTTGCCTAGTCCATGGGAGAGAGACAAAGCAGACTCTTGAAATGAAGGAGTAAACCCAAGAAACATTGGGTGGTTCCATTGCTGACTGTGCCCACCACTGAAAGAGCATGACAGTTATGGCATTTGACTCATAGACATCAAAATTGTTGGACTTCAAAACTCTCAGGAATCTGTGGAATCCCTGAGACATGAAAAGATTGTTGTTGGACTTGAAAACCCTCAGGAATCATTGGATTCTCTGAGACATGATAAGATTGTTGTAGGATCTGAAAACCCTCAGGAATCATTGGATTCTCTGAGACATGATGGAACTGTTATTGGGCTTGAAAACCCTCAAGAATCATCGGATTTTCTGAGAAATGATAAGACTGTTGTAAAACTTCAAAATCTGCAGGAATCATTGGATTCCCTAACACATAAAAAGACTGTGGCAGGACTTCAAAAAATTGCAGGGATCATTGGATTCCCTGACACATGAAGCAATGGACAATAGATTGGTTTTGGAATATCTCTTGGCTGCTGAAGAAGGCGTATATGTGACTGTTGTTTATATACCCTCCTTCTAGGACTTCTGGAAATCTCTTACAACACCATGTTGATTTATATTGTTTATTATATCACTACTTGCATGTACAATTCATGTTTGTTACACCACATTGAGCCTGCACTGGCTGTGGGGAGAGTCATCACTAACAGTCTGCGTGTTATTGCTATGTGCTTGTGTAATATCTCCATGCTGATGGGTTTGTGCATACCTGTTTCTAATAAGACCTTCAGCTCAGAAACCCGTTAACAATATCTGGCTTGACTCCCCACTTCCCTTTGGTGCTTTTTATCTCTCTTCCTGAGAAGTTAGGGAGGGCGTGATCATCTTTTTAGTGCTTTCACCCCCCTTTCTGAGAAGTCAGGGGAGCATGATCACCTCCTTTTTGGGGTTCTCACCTCCCTGAGAAGTCAAGGATAGTGTGACCATCTTTGTTCTAAAACAAAAGAAAGTGAGAGATGTAAAAGGTTGAAACTGAGTTGATACACTGGGGTGGGACAACCAAGCACTTAAGGTTAATTACTGATTAGACAATACTCTCTTAGCATATGCTTGGAAAATGGCTCTTCCCACTATTCTGTGATGGTTCAATCTTTTGGTGTATACAGAGAATTGTGGGAGGGATCAGGGGGTGGAGTAAGACAAGTCCGAGTCACGTTGGCAGTAGGCGAGGAGAAGGAAGGTTGTAGAGATCCTGTGTCCATTCCCTTCACTTCTACCCCTAAAGGCCAAGAATAAAGACCAAGGACTTTTGCTTATCCTGACTCTGGCTGATTCTAAGGTATCCAGGGCACTAACTCGGTTTTCACAGAATGTGTTTGTATTTCTTACAGCTGCACATTGTTAGTAATATATAAAAATGCTGATGATTTATGTGGATTTATTTTGTATCCTGCAAATTTTCTAATGTTGTGGATTATTTCTAATAGGTTTTTAGTAGACTCTCTGGGGTTGCCTAAGTATACCATCATATCATCTGCAAAGAGTGATAATTTGGTTTCCTCATTACCTACTCTAATTACTTCAATCTCTTTCTCAACTCTTATTGCTGAAGCTAGCATTTATAATACAATATTGCATAGTAATGGTGATAGTGGGCAACCTTGTTTCACTCCTGATCTTATTGGAAATGGTTCCAGTTTATCCCCATTACATATGATGCTTACTGATGGTTTTAAGTAGATGCTACTGACAATTTTAAAGATAAGTTCATTTATTCCTATACTCTCTAGTGTTTTTAATAGGAATGGATGTTGGATTTTATCAAATGCTTTTTCTGCATCTATTGAGATACTCATATGTTTTTTGTTAATTTGGTTATTGATATAGTCAATTATGCTAATAGTTTTTATAACATTGAACTAGCCCTGCATTCTTGGTATAAATCCTACTTGGTCATGGTGTATTATCCTGGGGATGACTTTCTGTAATCTCTTTGCTAATATTTTATTTAAGATTTTTGCCTCAATATTCATTAGGGAAATTGGTCTATAATTTTCTTTCTCTGTTTTCATCCTACCTGGTTTAGGTATCAGTACCATCTCTGTGTCATAAAAGAAATTTGGTAGGAGTCCTTTACCTATTTTTTCAAATAGTTTATATAGTATCAGATTTAATTGTTCTTTAAATGTTCATGTAAATCCATCTGGCCTTGGAGATTTTTTCCTTTGGAAGTTGATTAATAACTTGTTCTATTTCTTTTTCTAAAATGGGATTATTTAAGTAATGTATTTTCTCTTCTATTAACCTAGGTAATGTACAGTTTTGTAGGTATCTCTCCATTTCAATTAGGTTATCAAATTTATTGGAATAAAGTTGGGCAAAATAACTCATAATTATTGCTTTAATTTCCTCTTCATTGGTGGAAAGTTCTTCTTTTTCATTTCTGAGACTAACAATCTGATTTCCTCTTTCCTAATCAAATTAACTAAAGGAATATTTATTTTGTTATTTTTTTCATAAAACAAACTCAATTTATTTATTAATTCAATAGTTTTATTTTCAGTTTTATTAATCTCCCCTTTTATTTTCAGAATTTCAAATTTGGTATCTGAGAATTTTTGATTTGTTCTTTTTCTAATTTTTTTTTTAAGCCCAACTCATAGATCTTCTTTTTTCTGTATTTTATGCAAGTAAGCATCTAGAGATATAAATTTTACTCTCATTACTGCTGTGGCTGCATCCCACAAATTTTAATATGTTATCTCATTATTGTCATTCTCTTGGATAAAGTTGTACCAATCATTTGCTGTGTCATCCATTCATTCTTGGATTAGATTATTTAATTTCCAATTAATTTTTGGTCTATTTTCTCTTTTCCTTATATTGCATGTGATTTTTATTGATTATGATCTGGAAAAAATACATTTACTATTTCTGTCTTTCTGCATTTGATTTTGAGGTTTATAATGACCTAATACATTGTCAATTTTTGTATAGTTCCATGAACTTCTGAGAAAAAAATAAACTCCCTTCTGTCTCCATTCAATTTTCTCCAAAGATCTATCATATCTAATTTTTCTAACATTTTGTTTACTCCTTTAACTTCTTTCTTATTTATTTGGTGGTTCAATTTATCTAGTTCTGAGAGAGCAAGATTGAGATCCCCCAGTAGTATAGTTTTGCTGTCTATTTCTTCTTGCATCTCTCTTAACCTTTCCTCTAGGAATTTAGATGATATACCATTTGATGTATATATGTTTAGTATTGCTATTGCTTCATTATCTATGGTACCCTTTAATAAAATATAGTTTCCTTCCTTATCTCTTTTAACTAGATCTATCTTTGCTTTTACTAGATCTAAGATCAGGATTGCTACCCCTGCTTTTTTTTTTTTCTTCACCTGAAGCATAATATATTATGCTCCAGCTCTTTACCTTCACTCTTTATGTATCACTATACTTTAAATGTGTTTCTTGTATACAATATATATGGTTCTGGTTTTTAATCCAGTCTGCTATCCACTTCCATTTCATCCCCATTCACATTCACAGTTAATTAATTCTGTATTTCCTGCCATCTTATTTACCCTCAGTTATGCTTTTCTCTTTCCTTTCCCCTTTCCCTTCTCCCCAGTATTTTGCTTTTGAGGACCATCTCGTTTAAACAGCTCTTCTCCTTTACAGCTCCTGCCCCTTTTTTGTACCTTTCTCCTAATAATTCTGTTTTCCCTTCTATTCGTCTTTCCCTTCCTTTTCCCCTTTTTCCCTCTTACTTCCCTATAAGGTGGGATAAGTTTCTCTGTGAAACCAAATATGTCTAATATTCTCTCTTTGCGCCAAATCTGATGAGAGTAAAATTCACACAATGCTCATCCCCTTCTTTTCTTACCCTCAATTATAATAGGTTTTCTTTGCCTCTTCATGAGATGCAATTTCCCTTATTTTACCTCATTTTTCATCTTTTACCCCTTTCTATCTCCAGTTTCTTTTTCATATTATCATAATAAAATCAAATTATACCTGCACTCTCCAAGTATTCCCATAACAGAAATAAATTCTGAAGTTCCTTCCTTTTTACCTTTTTGTTTCTCTTGAGTTCTGTGTTTAGAGATCAAATATTTTGTTCAGTTCTGGTCTTTTCATTAGAAATAGGTGAAATTCATCTTTATCATTGAATATCCATCTTCTTCCCTGAAAGATAATGCTCATTTTAGCTGGATAGCTTATTCTTGGCTGTAATCCAAGTTCCTTTGCCTTTTGGAAAATCAGATTCCAGACTCTTTGCTCCTTTTAAATTGGAAGCTGCTAGATCCTGGGTAATCCTAATTGTGGCTCCTCAGTATTGAAATTGTTTCTTTCTGGCTGTTGCAATACCTTTTCCCTGATGCAATAGTTCTGCAATTTAGCCACAATTTTCCTTGGGGATTTAATTTGGGAGTCTCTTTCAAGAGGTGATCTGTGAATTCTTTCAATGGCTATTTTACCTTCTAATTCTAAGATATCAGGGAAGTTTTCTTTTATGATTTCCTGTAACATAATGTCCAAGTTCTTTCTTTCATCATGGCTTTCAGGAAGTCCAACCATCCTTAGATTTTCTCTCTTAGATCTATTTTCCAGGTCAGTTGTTTTTCCTAGGAGGTATTTCATATTTTCTTCTATTTTATAATTTTTTTTGTTTTGTTTGACTAATTCTTTGAAGTCTTATTGAACCATTTGTTCAATTCTTATTTTTAGTGTATTATTTTCTTCAGTTACCTTTTTTAGCTCCTTTTATATTTGGCCAATTGAATTGTTTGTTTGTTGCATTTTTTTTTCCCTTTCAGAAATTTTGTTTTTCAATGAATTGGTATCTTTTTCATATCTATTTTGTAGAGCATTATATGCTTTTCCCATTCCTTCTTGCAATTATCTCATTCTCCCCCTCCACCCTCCCCTTTTTTCTTCTAACTTTCTTTTAAGATCCTTTATGCAATCTTCCAAGAAAGCCTTGTGAAATGGGAACCAGCTCATATCTCCCTCTGGGGCTTCATTTGGAAGTGATTTGCTTTTAGGAACTTGACGTCTGTTCTCGCTCTCTGTAAAAGCTGTCTATAGTTCTTTTTGTTGTTTTGTTCATATTTTTTTAAGTGTTGAGGTTTGCTCTTAACTGAAAGGAGTAACAGCTGTTTCAGTTTGCCCAGGTTGCTGGTTGACTTCAGGTGCTGGGTAATTGCAACTAGGTCTCTCAGTCTTCCAGGGCTCAGTGGTTTACAATTTGCCTTTTGTAGCAAATCCACCAAACTACCTGCTTGTAACCAGGACAGAGTACTCTAAGAGGCTCACAGAACATTCCCAGATACATGGAAGCTGCAGTGTTCTGACTTCCTGTCCCAACTTCTTGTCCCATCTCCCTGTACTGCAATCTGGGTTAAGCTGACTGTCCCCTTGCTCGTTTGAAACAGACCTGTTCTGAAATTCTTCCAAGGTATCTTGCTCTGGGAATGTAATGTACTCCAAATATTTGTGAGTTCTTTGATTCCAAAACCAGTTTAGAGGATTAGTCTACTTGTTGGTTTGAAAGAAAGTCAGAGTTGGTTTGAGAGAAGGTCAGAGGAGGGCACAGAAAGTCCTGTCTGCTCTCACCATCTTGGCTCCTCCCCCCTAATATGCAGTATTCATGATGAGGAACAATTTTTGTTTATTTATTCTAATACAAACATGACAGGTATTTATATTTGCATTCTCATGATCTTAAATATGCATTTTAAGAATGAAATTTTAAGAGACCATTATTTCTTTGTAAAGGTGTTTCATAGTTTAAAATCAATTTTACAATTCAGATTGAAATTTATTCAATTATGAATGTTAACTTTATTTGAAGTTAATTCAGCAATACCAGTCACTGGTTTCAATATATTGGAGGGAAAGGGAGAGGGAGAGAGAGAAAGAGAGAAATAGAGAGAGAGAAGAGAGGGAGAGGGAGAGGGAGAGGGAGAGGGAGAGAGAATGATGAGAGAGAAGAGAAAGAGGGAGGGAGGGAGAGCTTCCTCAACATCATCAAGATTAGACTAATTTAACCAGTGCTCTGTACATTGTAAATGCTTAATAAATATTTGCTGAATGGAATTAGACTTACAGCTTATTTTTCTGTTAGAAGTAAATGGACTTTATATTTGTAAGGGAATTTGTGGGAATTCTTTATATGTGTATAGACATTTGCATCAAGCTAGACTCTTTTTAAAAATCATCAGATGCTAATGTTCAGATACTTTTTGAATCTAATTGCTGAAAATATTTTTTCAATTCACAAAAAAATTATTATTTATGGAGAAAAAAATGGGGGTGTCTGAGCAGAATTTATTATTCTTACTTAGGTGAAATACAAAAAAAGGAAAAAAAAAACAAGGGCAGCAATCATAATATTGAACAAAATAAAAGCAAAAAAAAAAAAAGACAGATCTGATTTAAAGAAATAATCAGGAAAATACCATGTTTGTTAAAAGACATAGACAATGAACTAAAAATCATACTGAACAAAAATGTGTCAAATGTCATAGAATCCAAATTCTTAGAGATGAAGAATAAAAAAAAAAGAAATAAAATTGTACTAGTAGAGGACCTCAATTTACTTTTCTCAAACCCAGATAAGTTTAACAAACTAAACAAGAAAGAAATTAAGGAGATGATTAGAATTATAGTAAAGTTAGAGATGATACTGAGTAGAAATGGAATATAATCTTTTCTTGGTTGTGCATGGCACCTTCCCCTAAATTGATCATGTATTAAAAAATCTCATAAACAAATGTAAAATACCAGAAATATTAAATATATTCTTTTCAAACCATAATGCAATAAAAATATTCTTGATACAGAGCCTTGGAAACATAACTTCAAAATTAATTTGAAACTAAATAATCTAATCCTAAAAAATTAGTGGGTCAAAGAACAAATTATAGATAATTAATTATTCATTAAGATAAAGAAAGCCATGAGATAACATGCCAAACTTTGTTTCATTGTTGTTGTGAGTGTTGAGTCATTTCATTCACATCCAGCAAGTTAAAGGACTTGCACAGAGTTACATAGCTAGTTAATGTCTAAAACCAGATTTGAACTAAGGAATATGAGTCTTCTGATTTTAAACCTGGCACTCTACTTGCTTTGCCACTACCACAGTACATAAGGAAAATTTTTACTTCTGAATGCTTATGTCAATAAACTAGTAAAATTAAAATACAGAATTGGGGATGCTACTGAAAAAGACTGGAAAAACAACAAATTTTAAAACATACAATTAAAGGCAAAAATAAAAATTGTAAAAATTATGAGAGATTAATACAATTTAAAGTTAAAAATTAAAATAATAAATAAAATTAGAATTTTTAAAAATAGAGTAAGCCATTGGAGTTTTTTAATTTAAAAAAGAAAGAAAAGCAAATTATCAATACAAAAATTGAAAAGCATGAATGCATAAATATTGTACCTGAAATTAAAGGAATTGTCAGGAGCAATTTTCCTTAGCTCAATGCCAATAGCATTGACAATTTAACTGAAAAAATTAATATTTACAAAAATATAACAGAAATGAAAAAAAAAAAAACAATTCCATCTCAAAAAAAAAAAAAAAACAAACAAACAATTCCATCTCAAAAAAAAAAAAACAATTCCATCTCAAAAAAAAAAAAAAAAAAAAAAAAAACAAGGGCAGCAATCATAATATTGAACAAAATAAAAGCAAAAAAAAAAAAAAAAAAATACAATCCATAAATGAACTGCTTAAGGGAAAAAATAAAATAGCAGGGCCAGGTGGATTTACAGGTGGATTTTAAGAATAATATACTACCTAAACTAGTTTACTTATTCAATGCTATGCTAATCATATTAAGAAAGATTATTTTACAGAGCTAGAAAAAATAATAGCAAAAGCACAATTCATCTGGAGCAACAAAAGATCAGAACTATTAAAGGAATCAGTCAAAAAAAATTGAAGGAAGGGATCTAGTAGCAACATCTCAAACTATGTTACAAAGTGATGATAATTAAAACAATTTGGTACAAAATATAGAGAAACAAATAAGCACAATAACATGTTTGATAAACCCCCAAGTCCCAGTTATTGGAACAAGTACTCTATTTCACAAAAAAAAAAAAACAATTCCATCTCAAAAAAAAAAAAATACAATCCATAAATGAACTGCTTAAGGGAAAAAATAAAACAGCAGGGCTAGGTGGATTTACAGGTGGATTTTAAGAATAATATTTTTTTTAATTAATTCTAAGAGTATAAAGAATACTCTTTAAAAAGGGTATAGAAATCCAACCAAATTCATTCTATGGTTTTAGTATCTAAACTGGGAAACTAAAAAAGAGAGAGAAAGAAAGACATAAACTAATTTTCCTGGTAGATATTAATGGAAATGAATTAAACAAAATATTAACAAGGAGCTTATAGCAATATTTCACAAAGATTATACACTATAACCCCACCCCTGAGACATATGTCAGGAATATAGGACTTGCCAATATGAGGAAAAGTATCAATATAATTTATACTATGAATAACAAAAAAAAATTACAGGATTATACCAAAGTGTGCATAAAAAGCTTTTAATAAAATATAACACTCATTCCTACTTAAAACGCTATATGAGCAGAGAAATAATTCATCAATGTTTTTATGTATTATCCAAAAAAAAAACAAAAAACCGAGGAAGAGATAGAAAGAGAAACTGTGTTTAAATGACTGCAGACAATATAAAATACTCCTAAAACAGACACAGGAAGATGAGCACAATTATAAACAATGTTCACATGAATAAAGACAGATCTAAATAATTGGAGATTTATCAATTACTCATGTATAGTTCAAGCTAATATAATAAAAATGACAATACTACCTAAACTAGTTTACTTATTCAATGCTATGCTAATCATATTAACAAAGATTATTTTACAGAGCTAGAAAAAATAATAGCAAAAGCACAATTCATCTGGAGCAACAAAAGATCAGAACTATTAAAGGAATCAGTCAAAAAAATTGAAGGAAGGGATCTAGTAGCAACATCTCAAACTATGTTACAAAGTGATGATAATTAAAACAATTTGGTACAAAATATAGAGAAACAAATAAGCACAATAACATGTTTGATAAACCCCCAAGTCCCAGTTATTGGAACAAGTACTCTATTTCACAAAAAAACTGTTGGGAAAACTGGAAAGTGTGGGATAAATTAGGCATAAACCAACATCCCACAGAGTTTATGTCCAAATAAAAGATGGAAAAGTCCAGAGGAGGTAAAATAGGTAACTTTAATTACATAAAATTAAAAGATTTTTCACAAATAAAACCAATGTAGTCAAACTTAGAAGAAAACAGGAAGAAACAGAGGAAAGAAAAATTGACAGCAAATTTCTCTGATATAGGTCTCATTTCTCAAATAGAGGAAGAACTAGACCAAATTTATAAATATTAAGAGCCAATTTCCAATTGATAAATGGTCAAATGATATGAATGGGAAGTTTTTAGAGAAAAAAAATCAAAGTTATCATCATTTCAAAATGCTCACTATTGATTGGAGAAATGAAAATTAAAACAACTCAGAGGGTACTACCTGACATCTCTCAGAATGACTAAGATAATAAAAATGGAAAATGACAAAGCTAGAGGGGATGTGGTGAGAATATAGGTTCACTAAAGCACTGGTGGTGGACTGTCACCCAACTATTTGAGTGAACAATCTGAAATTACCCTTAGGGCTTATAAAACCTCACATACTCTTTGACCTGTAATACTGCAGCTAACATTATAGCCCAAGGAGATCAGAGAAAATGGGTAAGGACTATATATACAAATATATTTATAGCATCTCTTTTTTATGGTGTCAAAGATGTAGAATCTGATGGAATGCCCATCAATTGGGGAATGGCTGAAAAAATTATGATGGAATACTCTTGTGGTGTAAGAAAAGATGAAGGAGATAATTTCAGAGAACCTGAGAAGACTTATAAAAACTGACAAAAAGTGAAATAAGCAGAACCAGGAGAACAATATAAATAGTGATAACAATATTGTAAAGAAAGGGGATCAAAAGGATTGGAAAAAATTAAAGAGGAGAAATAAAAGATTTAGGAAAATCTGTTGAGTAAAATATGCAAACACACCATCTCTATGTTTCTCTGTCTCTCACTTCTCAGAAAGAAATCCAAACTGCTGCAGCAACTTCTTTAGGGATGCTTTTACTTCCTTGTTCCTCAGGCTGAAGATCAAGGGGTTCAGCATAGGAGTGACCAGATTATTCAGGATCTGAACAGTGGCATTCAGCCAAGGATTGGGGGTAGGTTGTAAGTAAATGAGGACCACAGGTATGTACAAAAGAAGAATGGCTGTAAGGTGAGCACTGCAAGTGGAGAAGGCTCTATACTGTCCCTCTGTTGTGCGGATCTTCAAGATGGAATAAAGAATGCAGCTATATGAAGTAAGAATGAGGAGGAAGCAGCTAAGTGATATAAGTCCCACACTGATAAAACCCACCAACTCCAGGGCTGAGGTATCTGCACAAGCTAATTTCAGCATCACTGGGATATCACAGAAGTAATAGTCCACCTTATTGGGTCCACAGTAGGGCAATTGGAAGGTAAGGGCAGTGAGGAAAGTGGCCTGAATACAGCCCAAAAATGAAGACCCGAGGGCTAATATGACACACACCTTAGGGCTCATGATGACTGTGTACCACAGAGGGAAACAGATGGCAACAAAGCGATCATAGGCTATCACAGTACAGAGAAAACACTCAGTGCAGCCAACAAAATGATAGAAAAAGAGTTGATATATACAACCCGCATATGAGATTGCATGACTTTTTCCAGACAGATAGGACAACATTTTAGGTGAACTCACTGAAGGGAAAAAAATGTCCAAAATAGATAGCTTATACAGAAAGAAATACATGGGTGTATGAAGGCGAGATGAAGAGATAATGGCCAATAAAATCATCAGGTTCCCCAGCAGGGTGCAGAAATAGAAAGATAAAAACACAATAAAAAGTTGAATCTCCATTCCCTCAGTATGAGGGATTCCCAAGAGAATAAACTCAGTCACCATTGTATAATTCTTCATCTGTGTGAAAGAAAAATCAACCAAACCCTGGTAGGGAGTACACTGGATGCCAAAGAGTGGGTTCTAGTGTCAGAGATTGAAGGCAAGGTTCAATGCACATAATACAAATATACCTGTAAAAGGGGAAAAAACTCTATTGGTTTTAGAATAGAAGACTTTGGGCTGCTTTCTGACATAGAGCTCATATTTATAGTTCTAAGTTACAAAATGCTCTCATATTTGCTACCTCATATGAGAGACAGTGTAGCATAATGGATAGTGTCCTGGACTTGAAGTAAGAAAGATCTGTGTTTGAAAATTACCTTAGACATTTACAAGTCATCTAATGCTAGCCAAGTCAATTATTCATCATCATAATCATCATTTTCTTCTTCAACATCATCACCAACATCATCATCCAGTTATGCATCTCCAAATGTCTCTTAAAACTCTCAAACTGAATGTTCCTTAGGCATCTCAAACCCAATGAGTCAAAATATGATATGATATTTACTCTAAAGTTTCCTCCTTTATGGACCACTCTAATAAATAGTATTAAGGGCACCATCATCTTTCTAATCACGAGGCCTACAACCTTGATTTCTCTATCACCCTATATATACAACTCATTGTTAAATCTTCCCTTCTACCTTGTTTATTGAGTTTTTTGTTCTTTCTCCATACCCACACAGTAACAACACTAGCCTTATTGATACAGTCTTGTATGGTCTCTCTGGCTTATCTCTCCACTTTAAAGCATCCTTCACTCAGTGTTAAAATATTCTTTCAAAAATAAATCTGGAAATTCTAGCCAGGATTTCCATATTTTCTGAAAAAGGTAAAAGACATTGATCCAACCTCTTTCTTCCTAAATTGTGAGACAAGAAGCTCACATCTACTTTACCTGGCCCAGATAAACAGCATAAGACTGGAGCCCCCCAGTAAGAAGCACTCAGTGGAATGTCTCTCCGAGTCAGGGGCCCTTGAATGGGCTGATTGAGCTCCTTATTGATAGCAATATAGGCAGTGTGAGAGGAGACAACTCCTGACTGAAGGCTGATATCCACCACTTTTTTCTTGTCTTTTGCAGCATCCTCTAAGTTTCCATCAAGGGTCTGGATCATGGACTTGGCAGCCAAACGGTGAATGGTAAGTCTGGAAAGAGACAATCTTCTGTGCTACCCCTGGGGACCTGGGAAGACAGTCCTAACCCCCAAATCCAAGGCTTCCCAATACAGATAGGGAATAAGAGGAAAAGAAGGATGTGTCAATATGAGGGAAATTAATGAGAAATTAAAGAGATTCCTGAGGAAAAGAAGCCTCAGGAATGGGCAGGTAATCAGAAATGTTTGGAAAGACTTGTACAAATTGATACTGAGGGAAGTGAGCAGAACCAGGAACACAGTGTACATAGAGAAAGATTATGTAACAATCAACTATAATAGACTTAGCTCTTCTCAGCAATAAAATGATCTAAGACAATTGGAACTTGGGATGGAAATGCTATCTGTACATAAAAGAGAACTATGGAGAATAAAAGCAGATTGAAGCATACTATTTTCACCTTTTTGTTTGCATTTTTTTCTCATGGTTTTTCCCTTTTGTCCTGACTTTTCTTTGACAACATGACTAATATGGAAATATGTTTAAAATGGTTATACATGTATAACCTATACCAGATTGCTTACTGTCTAAGGGAAGGGGAAATGAAAGAAGAGAAGGAGAAAAAAATTTTGCAACTCAATACCATATGAAAAATGAATGTTGAAAGGTATTTTTACATGTAATGAGAAAAATAAGATACTTCTGAAATAAAATAAAATAAAATAAAATAAAATAAAATAAAATAAAATAAAATAAAATAAAAAATGAATAGATAGGTTATAAAAGAGGCAGAAATCACCAAGGATTCTTACTTGTCATCTGCTTTGAGATTCAGGGAGAATGGCACCGTGTTCCTGAAGCCATCACTTTGGATCTTGTATTGAAGACATACCTCACCTGCTGCCTCTTTGGACTAAAATAGTATAAGTAGAAAGGTCAGGTAGTAGATAGCTCATTAAAGGAAGTGTCTAGGTCTAAAAGACAAGCATAAGATATTAGTTCTAGAACTTGCAGTGATCTAAGAGGCCCAAAGGAGATCAAGTTCTAGATCATAAGTCATAAGCATCTGAGATGAGATTTGAACCCAGGCCCATAGCGAGTACTCTGTCCCATGTACCATGCTAAATCAGAATGGAGTAATATTCAGGCAAAAAAAAAAAAAAAACCATTAAGAATCAGGTACCCCACAAGGGAAAAGAAATTAAAACATCTGTTCATCCCTTATACATGCTAATCTCTAGATAAACCATAAACCCACCCACTGACAAAAAAAAAAAAAAAGCCTAAAATAATGTTTAAACATTGGCTGCTATACCCATGGAATCCAAAAGTAGAATGGAGACTTACTGCATTTGTCCCTTTCAACTGGGCATAGACAATTAACCTCTGACCCTGGAAGATGACAGCAGGAGCTGGAGAGAGTAACGTAGTCTCCATCCCAGGGGGGAGAGTCCAGGTCAGGGAGACATCCTGGACCACCGGCTGCAGGGCCCGCTTTAGAGACCGGAGGGCCTGAGGGAACAGAGTGAAAGCTGCAGAGATGGAAATGGGAGGGACTTCTAGAAAAGCAGGGTTTAGAAGAAGGGATGGGTCTTGAAGGGAGAAAATAATTAAGGCTTGAAAAGATATTTCCTCCTCCTTAGTCAGGTGAGAAATCAGGCTTCAGTCTTCCAAACAGCTGAATACATCATCGCTCTTTCTTTGTTTTCCACAGTTCTTTTTTGTCATTTCAAGGGATACTAGGATAGTGGGATTTTTACAGTTGAAAACAATGGTAAGTCTAAGTGGCAGAAGCAGAACCTCCAGGAAAGCAAGGAAAGGTCCTGGTCTCTGAGGTCTTTACACTGGTCTTTATACATTTCAATCCCTTCATATTTATTTTCCTTAAGCATTCATCTGTCATGACCAGAGATTTTTCCAGGGAATACCTTTGATCCCTTTCAACACATAGATCTACATCTATAAAGTCCCAAGGCCCAGAAAGGGAAAAAGTTCCATTTCACCCGTCCCAGGCACATTTTCCAAGCACCTAAATACACAAAAAGAGCTACAGCCCAGAACATGGGGACAAGGACATATCCCTGCTCTGGTAGCTATTGTGGTGCCTCAGTCTGAAATAAGTGCTTTTGGAGGAAAACAATAAGATAATCATGCTACCTTGGGCTGCATTCTGTCCTTGCCTGTGATGAATTCTGCAGTACCTCCAGCTGCTCGAGCAATGCCTTTAATAAGGCTGGTGGAAGCCCCTTCTCCAATTCCAAAAGAGAAACATCTGCAATGAGAAGACAGCAGGTGGCCAAAGGAAGTCTTGGGGAAAAGTTCCTGACTCCTACTTAGTGGGGAATTAAAGATTAAGTTTCTTAGGGGATGTGGTTCTGGTTAGGGATTAGAGTCATTCTTTAGGTACCCAGGCAGTTCATCATGACAGAATCATAGTCGGCAAATAAGAAAGAACCTCAGAGGCTCTTTGGCCTCCATCTTTCATTTTATAGAAGAAACTGAGGAACACAGAAATGATAAGTATTTGTCAAAGGCTAAATCCCAAAAATCAAACCTGTGATTCTGGTTGTTTTGCTGAACTTCAGCAATGACCTTCCATGTATCACATACTTCTCCATCTGTGAACACAAAGAGCTGCAGAGGGAGATAAGAAGTTAGACTCTACTAAAGCCACTGCAGGTTGCTCAGCCCAGAATCTCCCATCGTATAATAATATTAACAATATCATTATCATTTATATATCATATATATAATTTCACATTTAAATCGCAATGACATAAATCATAATTAGATCAATATATCATAATATAAAGTTTCAACTACTATTGTAGTACCAAGTGCAAAGGATGAGACTCCCCTTCTGGGAAGGGAAACTCTATTAAACCTCTCCAGTGTGTTCTTACTATTGATTTAAAATGAGGCAGTTACATAGTACAAGTCCTGGAGTCTTTTGAAGAAGTTCAAATCTAACATCAGGTACTTATTAGTATGTGATTCTGGGCAAATCATGTAACCCCAACTGCCCCAGAAAACCAGATCACTCCTGACTTCAGACAGAATTAAGTGCTGAGGACATATCAACAAAATTTGTGTCTTCCTTGCTCCCAGTCTAAGTTCCTTACCTGCCGAGGGTGGCCTGGCCTGCAGGATTTTCTATAAATGTCCTTCAGTGGCTCTAAGATTTCAGTTCCTCCCAGATCAGCATCAAGAGCTTTTACTCTCTTCACGGCTTCCTCCATAGACTGCTGTGTGTATACCACACTCTCTCTGAGATACATACATAAGAGTTCCATGAGAGACATTTTCTAATGATGTTAGGAACTTAAACCTATTGTCCAATTCTTATGATCCCCAAAGCTCCAAAGACAGATTTTATACTACCTCTTCACAAATTCTGGGATTATATTGTTTATAATATCTCCCTTAAAACTGTCCTATTTTATCTCCATCCTCTTCCTGACCTCTGTGACTCTAGCTAGACTCACGGAAAGAATGAATCAAAGGATGATCCAAATCCATAGATATTGAAAAAACAGCCAAGGGGTAAGCTCTTCAGCAGCAGGACCAGAGTTTCCTGAATGAGAAAAAAGGTAGAGAAGAATTTTTTTCAAAAAGTTTGATAATTTTCACCTTTGTGATATTTCAGTTTCACCTGTTCTCCCTCCCTTCCAGGATTCCTGTCCCAGTGAACTGTCCCTTAGTCACATTCACATTTAGCCCACCAAAAGGAAATAGTAGTAATTTAATTAAGTAATTTAAGATAAGTTTAATCTTATAAATTTCATTTTTACTCCTGAAAAAAGTATATGTAAAACAAGTATAAAAGGAAAAAGAATCTGGTACCTTTGCACTCTCTATGCGCGACTGGATACCTCCTTGATTATTCATTGGACAGGACATGCTCCCTGAGCGGTCCATGAGGAAGATAAATTCACCAGTGCTCTCACCCTGAGACTCAGGGATGCTAGGATAGAAACTCACCATCACAGCTGGATCTCCCATCAGGGAACCTACCCAGTGGTAAAAATAAAGGCTGTCATTTGGGATTGAAATTTACAGCTCTGCTTGACTGCAGAAGACAGTCTTAAACTTTTTCTACTAGTGAGTCATTTTCACCTGAGAAATTTCTATGTGACCCTGGGTATATAGCTATATAAAATATGTATATAATCAAATATATACTAATAATAAATCATAGTTTTGCAATCCCATAAGTGGTCATAATCCACAATTTAAGACTCAATGAATGGATGATAGTTACCCACAGAAGGGATAATCACACTATTTCCTAGGGTATATGTTCTACTTGACAGTTTTAAAAGGAATTTTATTTCTTCATATTGACCTGAAATCTGTTCAGAAACTATTTGTTGGGGTTTCTTGTCAAGGGATCATGAATAACTTGTTACTGATGGCCTCCATGAGTCTTTCTAGTGCTGAGATTCAGTAATAAATACTAGATATTTAAAGAAAAATAGCTGAACAGCTGGGTCAGTGATCTCTGAAAAACCCTGGCAAATAGGACAGGAAAGACATAGAATGATAGATCAGAGAAATGACATACAATTCTTGAATTTGAAGAAGATATTCAAAGCTTATGTTATTGCTACACAAAATAAGTTATACAGGCCATGATAATAGTGAGAGGCATTCCTAACTGTTTACTCCTACGTGTAAATCCTATGAATGATCAGCTCCCAACTGTGTGCCCAATGTACTCATCTTAAATAAAAGGTGGATAAAATGTAAGATCCTAACAACAAAACAAACCATATAAGCATGCAACAGGGAAGTTATAGTTAGACAACACCTTCTATAAAAAAATCCTGCATTAGATAATAGCATCTGGTCTTCCAATTCTGGGATTCTGAGTCGGTGACTGTATTCACATTATGATTTTATATTAAGTCAAAGGACCAGACAATAATATTCAACAATCAGAACAGTCTCTCTGTTCTTTAAACCTTAGCATTTCTACATTTAGTAAAATTTTTATTATATTAAATTTTCTCTTTTAGTAAGCTAATGAATCTCCTTCTTTGCATTCCTGAGAGCACCACCACATCCCACAGTTACAACCATCCTATTTCAATATTTCTCTGAAATCTTTATTTCACAAGAAGAAGAGTAACAGAAAGTAAGACACAGGACAAATGTCAGCATGCCTGGGAGGCATATCCTCAGCAAGGTAACAACCTCCTGAGATTGGCTCACCTGGTTTAGCATCAGCCTGGCCCAGCTCCACAGAGACACTGGGTGTGTTCACCTCTCTGTAGTAAACCAGAATCTCAACATCCCGATCAAACTTATGCCCTTCAGCCAAGGAAACCTGAATGAGTATGGGCCAGAGAAGAGCAATGATGGGAAAAGAAGGAAATTCCAAGAGTTTTTTCTGGGTTTCCAGATGAGAGCAAGGGGCTGGAGAGTTACCTTCCCATTGTTGAATGACACTCTGAGATGGAGTTAGTATGAAAAAAAAAAAAAAAAGATTTAGATCTAACAGAAGGGGAGAGGGTACAATATGTCCATCTTGTGGGTAAAGTTCAGGATATTGGACAGTAACTAGAAACAAAAGGGAAGGATTCAAGTTTAGAAGTGGGCAGAGGCACCAAGGCAATGGTATTGCCTATCCACTTACCTGGGCAACTGTCTTGTCATCTTCCAGGTACCGCAGAGGACTCAGAGGACAGTTGGACTGGACTTTCTCAATGCCATGGGGAGAACAGACATTGACACTGACTCTAAATGTGTAGGGCAGCTCCTTGCCAGGGAGTCGGGGAATTTGAGAGGTGATATTGTCTGCCTCAGCTGACTCTGCAATGAGTCATCAAATATTTTAGTAAGCGGTGATTGTAACAGGAACTAAGGTCCCTTTTCTTACCTGGGCCACAGGATCCAGGTAAAACCAGATGCCCCCAGTGTTCTTCCATCCCCAATCTGCCAGCCCCTTGTTACCAGAGGAGGCCAGGGTTCTTCACCTTGTAAGAGATAGCGTGGATTCAAGATAGCTGGCAGGACAAAGCGAACAGCCCCATCTGCCTCCAAGGATAGTTCTTGAACATAGCTCAAAGTAACAGCAGCCTTTTGATCAGGGGGCAAATTTCCTATACTGCAGCTAAAGATGTCACCACAGTTGCTATCCTGCTCCAGAAGGAAGGCTTCCTGACCTTGGGAGATAGCATTCTCATAATTCTCCTGGGCCTGAGGGGCAAGAGAAAAACCAGGAATGAGGAAGTCCTAGGAACAAATAAAAGAGGAAAAAATAGTTTTGGAGAGAAAGCCAGAAGGAGAAATAATGAAAGGGATAAGGCAGTCAGAAAGAAAAAAATCACAAAGTTGAGGGTAGAAGCAAGAATCACTCAAGTTGACTTCTCTCCAAATAGTTTCAGTGAAGATACAGAGACAGGGTCAGAAAATGATGATTACCTAGTTCAACCCCTTCATTTTTAGAAGAGAGCACTATGAGAAGAACAGCATTTCAAATGAGGACAAAAGCAACTCAATATTTCCAGAGGAGACTACAATAAAACATACTGAATTAATATGATGAATGCAAGAGGGGAGCCCTGTTGACCCCTAATACCTGCTTCTTCTCTTGTATTTCTGCCACTATACTCTTCCCATCCACCTGTGCCTGGAAGCTATAAACAGCAGAGTCTTCATCCATGGGAAAGACAAAGAATGCTTCCACAGGTTCTTTTTCCTCATTCTTGTAGTCCAGGGTTGCACAAACATCTGCCACGAACTCATGGACAGACACATCCACAGAGATGCTCTTAAGAGGCACTGGAGAAAGGAAATGAATATCAGCCCTCAATTCTCTGCACCAAAGACTCCACAGAAGACCTATAGGGATTTCAGAAGACCTCTCTCCTTTCTTTTGTCCTTGTTTGACTCATAGTAGATTTACTTACCTGGCTGTTTGGAGTTGGTGAGAAGACCACAAGGGGTCATGATGAAACTCTATTTAAAAAGAAAGAAAAAGAAAAGTAAAATTCCAAAGAAATCCATAGATACTATTGAATGAGTTCAACACCACTGTCAGGTCAACTTTTTAAACAATCCACAAATTTAAAGATAAGCAAAAATGGCAGGAAAAGAGATTAACAAGATCAAAGATAAGAGGAATGCCTCCATTCAATCTGAGAGCCCAGTGTCCCAAGTTCCTCTAGCCTCAGGTCCAGTGACTCCCATACTTTCTTACCCACAATGAACTTTAATTAGTGATAGAATTGTATGAACGACTACACATAAGAGCTAGAAGAAAAGTTGTGGCTTCAGCCTCCAAACAGAAATTAAAGAAAAGATGATGATTAATGACATGTGAGCATTCCCTCCTTTATTCAGGGAGAAACTATTAAGTCAATATAAGGGCTCTGTAGGTAGGGGCTGTTATGTGTTTCCAAGGAGGGAATTATTGTTACTGTTAAACTACTCTAAGTCTTATAAAGTTGTGACCTCAACTCTAAAGAAAGCTCCAGATTCTTTTTTTTTTTTTTTTTGGTTGCTTTCCTTTCAACTTAATCTATGTTTCAGTATACTTCCATATTATTCTTATTGGACAAAGGCAAGCTTTTGAATTCACCCTTCACTTCCTGACCTTGCTTTCACTTTCTTTAGAACTATTTAAAAGTCTAAGTTGAAGAGTTCTTCAAGCATTCATAGAGGTATTTCTTTACTTTATCCCTCTTTCTCTTTCCAGATGGGAATCATTTTTGAGAGCACTCTTAGACTCAGGTCAACAATAATGACTGGTTGAATGAATAAGAAAAAATTTCTTAAGTACTTAGGAAGTATAAAAGACCATGATACAAGTTTAAAAAGGAAAATAGTTCCAGTTTTCTAGGACCTCACAGATTAAAATGAATTTCCAACAGATTTAAGAGGTTTCCTACAGCTCTGGAAAACTTGTAGAAATCTGGGCTATAAAATTCAACCTTTTCTGTCTCTTTAAGACTTGAAGTCTACTCTTAAAATCTAAAGCATGTGTCAAACTCTGCCTGGCCTTCTATTTCTCTATCAAAAATTCTAAGCTACTATGATTACTTCTCCACCAAAGTTTCTGTTCCCACCAAACCCACAAGCAGTTCTTCCTTATTAGTGAGCATCCTATTAAAAATGGAATTTCCCCCGTTGATTTTCCACTTTTTGAAAGATGAAATTGTCATTAAAGTTTAAAAAAGATTAGCTGTTTTGCTTGGAGGAAAGGATTCCAGCAGATTTTTATATAACTGAAGCGTTTGACTCAAATTTATGATGTGACTTAAATCTCCCCATTTGTGGCTTCTTTTAGGGTGATTTGTAAAATACTTTGAAGACAATATTTCCAGCATCTTTTTCTGTTACCACTGGATACAGTCCTGCTCTTGAGATATTTATTCTAGATAAGATTGAGTTGAACTATTCTTTAAATCCCCAACCAATCAAATTGAGATCTTTTGAAGACCTTAGCTTAAAAAGGCCAAGGTCTCCCATTTCACCCAGGGCCACCTCCAGTCTTCCTGATCTACCGTGTTTCCCCGATAATAAGACTATCCCGAAAATAAGCCCTCCCCTTACTGTGTAAGATTCCTCTAAAATAAGCCCTCCCCTTACTGTGTAAGATTCCTCTAAAATAAGCCCTCCCCTTACTGTGTAAGATTCCTCTAAAATAAGCCCTCCCCTTACTGTGTAAGATTCCTCTAAAATAAGCCCTCCCCTTACTGTGTAAGATTCCTCTAAAATAAGCCCTCCCCTTACTGTGTAAGATTCCTCTAAAATAAGCCCTCCCCTTACTGTGTAAGATTCCTCTAAAATAAGCCCTCCCCTTACTGTGTAAGATTCCTCTAAAATAAGCCCTCCCCTTACTGTGTAAGATTCCTCTAAAATAAGCCCTCCCCTTACTGTGTAAGATTCCTCTAAAATAAGCCCTCCCCAAAAATTAAGCCCTATTGAGATTGCTACTGTAGTGAAGGTGATCCCCTGTGCTACACACTACATTACGGTACCCTCTGTATGCACAGTCCCCCTCTATCACCCCCCCCCCCAGGTGAAATGCACGCCACGCTCCGAGCTGCATCCAATCAGAGCTGCAGCAGTGAGCGCGTCATCCTGTTCTTCCCCAGTGATTTGCTTGCTGGCGCCATTGAGAGCAGTGCTGCGGAGGAGAGCTGAGGCAGGACAACATTAAAAACCTGGTATGTAAGTGGGAGTGAGGGGGCATGATGGAGGATAAAAGGGGCATGATGGAGGATAAAAGAAGAACTCAAGGGGCATGATGGAGGATAAAAGAAGAACTCAAGGGGCATCATGGAGGATAAAAGAAGAACTCAGGAGGCATCATGGAGGATAAAAGAAGAACTCAGCCAGCACTCACCACGCTAAAGAAATGAAGAACTTCCTTGCAGAGAGAAGAATAGATCAAGTAATGATTCCTGCAGGAATGACTGCCTATCTCTGGACCCTTGATATTGCAATAAACAAGCCATTCAAGGATCATTTGCGCATGGAAGTCAATGACTACATTGAAAATAGAATGGAAAGAAATCAGCGTGGAAACTTTGTGAAGCCCTGTCTACAAGAACTTGTGACTTGGGTGAAAAAGTCATGGGATAAAATTACTGACAGCTGTGTCGCCAAGGCACTACGAGCAGGTTACCTGGACAAGACATGTTCATTTAAAGAGAGCTATATTGCTGGACATGACAGATTGGGTCCACTTCTTCTGAAGGAAATAGAGGCGCAAGATATCCAGGACAGAATTAAGGGTATGGACACTTACGATGATGTTGTTGAAGAAGATGACATGATCATTATTGAATAAAGGTACCTTTTTTTGTTCACATTTACCTGTTTATTAAAATTGCTGTCAATGTTCATTAAAATCAGCCCTCCCCTGAAAATAAGCCCTCTGGTGTTTTTCTGTCCAAAAAAAATTAATAAGACAGTGTCTTATTATCGGGAAAACACGGTATATCTTGCCAATGAACCTAGATAGCTTTGGAAGTGAAAGTGAAACAGGTGTTCTTGCATAGCCCTTCTTCACTCAAATCCAATTCACTTGCATTTCATGGCATCACCTCCCTAATGTTATGATCCTCTTCAAGAATTATGGACAAACAATGGCAATTTAATATTTAATAATATTTTAATTAATAAATTCTAGCTAATTGCCTGTTTTCTTTTCCCCTAGATTATGAGTTTACTGAAAGAAATATTTTTGCTTTTCCTTATAAACTCAACATTCAGCATAATGTTTGGCGCATTTTTTATTGTGATTCAGATTCCTGTCCCACTCTTCCTGACCCTTTTTGGAGTTTTCTTGGCAAAGGAAGTGGAGATGTTTGCCATTTCCCTCAGAGTCATGGGACTTGCCCAGGTTTACAAGACTAGAAAGTGTCTGAGTATAAATTTGAATTTAAGAAGTCTTCCTGATTCCAGGCTTAGCTCTCTATCCCAAGTCTTCCTGATTCCAGGCTTAGCTCTCTATCCCAAATCTTCCTGATTCCAGGCTTAGCTCTCTATCCACTATATCACCTAGCTGCCTTGGTACACAGTATTTAATGTTAGCTAATTATTGCTGCAAATTGGTTAAAACCCAGACTCAGGCTGAGAAATCAGCTACAGACGTCCACATTTACTCCACATTACGCCCCCAAGTCAGCTCTATTCAAGAAGCCTAGTCAAGTTTCCATAAGAATGGGGAAGAATCCGGCAAATCAGAACTAAACTTGGGTGGGGCCTGCACAAAGTTATCAGCACTGGGAGAGGCCAGCAGAACACCAACTTTAGCAGATTGGGTTGGAACCAGAACTGCCCCCAGGGCAGCTCTAAGCAAAGAATAGGAAGAGACAGAGAAATAACCAGAGCTAAGAAGGGCAAAGTTTTCTTAATGGCAGAATGTTAGAATTGGAAGGTTCCACAACAAATACACCCTTTTCATTTTAAGAGAGGAACCGGGTCCAGAGTTGGAAAGTGAGGATTCCTAGATCACACAAAAATAACGACAGAAATTGGATTCAAATTCAGACCTTTTGAATCTTGATTCCAAGTCTGGAGTTCTTCCAACACTCAACTCTTCCACTCAAACTTAAGAGATTAGGAAGCGACTGAAAAGGAGGTTTGTCAATAACAGTGGGCGCCAGAGTCTCAATCCTTAAAAACGAGTCCAGACTCGGAGACTCTCCCCTTCCAGGTTGGTGACACACCCTCCCTCCTTTGCATTGGAGGTCCCAGCGGGCCAGAAGCAGCCAGGGTCCCGTAGTACACAGGCCCGTGTTTAAGGGGGACCCCACAGCCGGAGACAAGGGTAAATGCAGGTCCAGGAGACCTCGCGCTCAGGACTAGGAAGGGCCAGACACCGTGTAAATGACTCATGCCCGTGAGCAGCACCAGAGCTCAGCAGCAGGAAGAAGGAGACTGCACCCTTTAGTCCCAGCGCAGATGGGGGAGTAGAGGGAACGGACACAGGAGGGAGTGAGCCATCAGGAAGAAATGGCCTGCCCTGGGCCCTGCTCCTGGGGTTCCCATAAAGGGGCAGAGACAAATCTGAACCCCAGAACCTGAACTGGAAGCCCGACTTACTGGGGGGTCACTTACGCGGGGTGACAGTAGGGATGGGGGGGCTGGAGGGAAACTCACGCACGCCGTTAGCTGAGGCACCAATATCCTGGGGGAGAGCGTAAAATCCCAAATTATGGAGAAGGAAAGTCAATTACCAGCCAGTTCCACAGTATTTACCAACAGAAAGCTTGGCTGCAAAGTGAAAGCATCTGTTTGGGCTTTCCGAGAAAGCCCCGCCCTCCGCTAGGCTCCTCCGGTAAACTAAGCGCAACATTCAAGAGATTGTCTGCCCCGCCCTCCTCTAGGCACCGACTGCAAACATGTGCTACATTCAAGGGACTGTCTGCAAATTCATTACACCACATTTAAACGTTTTCTATAAATGGCTCCTATAGTCCGGCAGAAGCCTAACAGGTGTGTTCTACGCCTGGGGTTCTCTAAACTCTTTTCAGCATGTCCTCAGGGATGCTCTTTTCATGATACTAACAGTACTTCTCCCTTGTCCAATTATATCGCCATGGAAAGCTGGATTTTCTTCATAAACTTCCACCGAAACAAATTCGGATTGAATGCAGAAGCTGATAGGAGAATCTAGCTGACAGACATGAGAGATTTGCATCCCCATCCTCCCACCTTCCCCACCCCCCCACCCCCCGCCTCCCGCCTCCAACAAAAAAGCAAAACATACCACTTTTCTCCTTGTTTTAGTTTTGGACAAGAATTATTTCTGTAAAATTATGTCATTTGTTAAACTTGTGTGTTTGTTATTGTTATTTTATGAATTTATATATATATAAATATATGTATATAAAAATTTACGATAAATTACATAAATTTCAAATCCCACATTCTACAGGAAATCTTGACAAACCCCTTACAGGGCAGTATTAGCCCTTTTAATTATTTCCTATTTATTCAATGTATAACTAGTTTTGTGTTCATTTGTTTGCTTGTGGTTTTAAGAGCAGGGACTATCTTTTGCCTCTTTTTTTGTTTGAGAATGGCTTAGCACAGTGCTTTGCACCTAAGCAGGAGCTTAATAAATGTTCATTGATTAAACAATGAATTTCTAATAGTCCATAAACATTTATTATATTGACCACTTCTCTAAGAGCAAACACACAAAAAAGAAACTCAGTTTCTTTCTGTCCTCAAGGAGTTTATAATCTTAAAGAGGAAAAGGGAGTTAAAAAATGAGGAAGCTGAAAGGCAAGGAGGAGAGGAGAGGAGAAAGTAAGGCAGAGAGATGGAAAAGTCCATTTTGGGCAAATTAAAAGTTGGATGGCCTGGGAGGATTGGGTAGGAAACCTTTGCTCCCCAATTAGAGGGCCTGATGCTGTTTTTCAGGAGGATGAGGCTCCTGATCATGAAGTTCCTGGAAGTGTGATGGAAAACTCCAAAGGAGAGGAGGAACTAAAAACTATGAACAAAATATCTTGGAAAGCCTCAATCTTTTTCTATTTTAAATGTAGAAGAGTGCTGAGACTATAAAGTTTGAAAAATATTGCCTTAAGCCAACCCTGAAGCAAGGAGGAAGATGAGTAGCAAGACAGCAAATTAGGAAATTGGGCAGGAGAACAAAATCTATAAAAGTAATAGTCCTGATTTGTTTGTCATTTCTCAAGTCTCTCTTTGTCACCTGTATCAACCTCTTCCCCTG
The DNA here is from genome assembly GCF_016432865.1 of Antechinus flavipes. Lineage (NCBI taxonomy): Eukaryota > Metazoa > Chordata > Mammalia > Dasyuromorphia > Dasyuridae > Antechinus > Antechinus flavipes. Next base: position 381,691,431 of record NC_067400.1, on the reverse strand, counting down.
TGGTTCACATTCTCTGGTCTCAAGGGAGAAGGGAGAGAAAGGGAGGGCACTAGGACAACTAGCCAGAATTTTCATTACCAGGAAAGCTCAAATTGCACAGCATAGCAGAGTTTATCCCATGACTCTAGCATGTGTTTCCTCTGTATAAAATTATAAGGTGTGTTTCCTCTTACAACTGATAAAGTGTCACAAGTCTCATGACTAAGAACGTTTCTGCTCTGGAGTTTCCTTGATATAGAGACATCTAAGACACTATCAGAAACTGCTTATAATGCTTTCAATCAGATCTTTTGGATCAGAGAGGCAGTCAATAAACATTTATTACACTCCTACTGTGTGCCACACTAGGCTAAGTGCTGGATCATAACCAGATTTAAGACCCTTCCATTTCGGAAGATGTATGTCTTGGTTATTGTTTTCTGTACTATTGTTTTTTCATTTCTAAATCCCCACCACAGTGGAAATTTAATTAATTGGTCCCTCTGCTCAGTGGGCTCCCAGTGTCTAGGGATGGAAACCCAGAGGGAGACCAAGACCATTTAAGCTTTTGGCAATATGGAAGCATTACAGCAACTCCTGTGTGCTAGGAATTTGCTGTTGTAGATGAGGGGGGGAAATTTCAACATTTTTGTCACTATGTCTGAAGGATGATGAGAAAAAAGGAACATTTGGGGTCTCAGCCAAGGACCAGGCCTTGGCCCATGGAACCTAAATAGGTTTAGCTGAAGAGTTATATCTACCTTTGAAGAGAAAAATACATTTTTCAGATTGTTCAGTCATCCTTCTTGGCCATGTAAGTATTCTGAACTTTCCTTAATCCTTTTGGTCCTAGGTTCTTAGGTCCATTATGGAAGAAGAAATTGTGTCCAGATAATGTAGAAAAGGAGATAGTATGTCTTCAGAATCACCCAAGGTCATTACTGAAATGTCAAAGACAAGAGTAGAACACAGTAGATACTGTGAGCCTCTTTTTATCCAGGGTTTTTAATATTTTGATCCTGTTGGCCAAACTTTTTAAAAGTTTGAATAGACTGTAAGTGCTTTGCTCTGATTTCTCAAAACAGTTCCTACTTTCCCATTTCTACTATAACTCCTTTTACTTCTTTCGAGGAATCTGGAAAGATAATCTAAAAGTTCTCCCTGACTCCCTGTCTTCCTGATGAGGGATATGGGGTACCTAAATGAAATTAGGGTTTAGTTGAGTCTAATGGCATGTTTGGGGTACAGGGAGTCAAATAGAGCTCCCCTGCAACCCCATTGGATTCGGCGCAAGTATTTGGAGTTAAATGAAGTCTAGTGGCAGTGCGAGTTACCAATAAAAGCATTTATCAGCCTGAAAAACTAGATTGATAAAAGAGGTTTATTATGGAGTTTGGAAGTAAGGATATAGATGAAGGTAGAGATGAGAAGGGCACCGGACAAAGGGTCCAGGGGACAGAAGAGCCTCACATGGCTAGCATGTTTGGGACTTCTGCAAAGAGGGGGGTCCCAGCGTGGCCCTTTTATAATGGGAGATTTAGCTAGAGGGGCCTGTGGGTATAGCCCAAAGTTGGCTCTTATCCTGGTGGATGTGGGACAGGTCTGGATCTTCTTTTGGAATTCAAAGGGACCAGGATTTGTGAATCAAATGGTAATTACATTAACTAGGAGGGGTTGGGAATCAGAAAGAAAGGAGTCTTAAAGGGATCACAACCGCATCATTCCCAGTCCACACTACCCCCATCCTACAGAGATTAACCTTTCAGAAGTATTTTGTTGTTGTTGTAAATTCATGTTCAACTCTTTTTGATGACCCTATTTGGAATTTTCTTGGCAAACATACCAGAGTAGTTTGCCATTTCCTTCTCCAGCTCATTTTACATTTGAGGAACTGAGGCAAACATGGTCAAGTGGCTTGCCTAGGACCACACTATTAGTAAGTACCTAAGGCTGGATTTGAACTCAAGAGAACTCAGCTTCCTTATTCTAAGCCCAGTGTTCTATCCACTGACTCACCTAATTGACCCTCCTTAGGTATAGCTCTGAACAAAGTATTTTCAAAGCATTTTAATTTCTCTGAATGAAAACCTCAGTCTGACTTAAAAGCCCTATTATAATCTAGCCCTAATTTTGTTACCTAACCCTATCTACTATTTCCCTTCACAGATCCTACATTTCAGTCAAAAGGAATTATTCAACATTCCCTAAATACAGTCAATAAAATAATGTTGAAAGAGATCTCACACCTTTCAATATACAATTGAAGAAGCTACAATTCTTGGTTTCATTATATTCATCCCAAAGTCCTTTCTTACTCCTGTTAAAATTCTACCTATCCTTCAAATCTCAGATTAGAAACCATCTCCAAAAAACCTTCTTAGCTTTCCTATTGAAGCAGGTTGTGATCCCTTTAAGAAACTGTATTTCCTATTGATTTGTGATTCCTTTCAGATTCCCAGCCCCTCCTAACTGAGGCATTTCAGTCCAGGAAGCCAGAGCCTTTGATTCACAAATTCTGGTCAAAAGCACCCCTTTAAATTCCAATAGGAGATCTGGGCTTGTCCCAGCCCCCACTGGATCTGAACCAACTTGGGCTCTCCCAGCCCCCACAGGTTCTGATCTGTTCCAGTTGTCCCAGTCCCCATTCTGACGATCTACTCGGGTTTCCCAACCCCCACCAAGACAACCAATATAATGAGCTTCCATCAACTAAGGTCTTTGCAGATAGACATCGGTGGCTTACACAGCTTCTGGGTCTTTCTGCCCACTGAGAACTGCATTCTTAGTGTAAAACTCCATTTTCCATAGATCTGCCCACTGGAATAATATTCTTTTCCAGTGCCATCCTCTCTTTATCCTCACCTATTTCCCTAACCAGACTTTATGCTTCCAATCCCCACAATAAACTTTTATCAAGCTAGGTTTTCGGGTCTGTAAATTCCTTTACAGGGAGCCTCTGAGTTGCCAGAAGAGAGTTCCCCAAAACTCCCTACCCTTGTGCCGAATCCCAAGGGGTTGCAGGGCAACCAAACCTCTCCATTTGGTTCTCTGAATCCTGACTAGCCCTTATCATTTAACTCCCTGACCACCAGAAATCCTAATTTCATTTTGGTTCCCTAAATCTAAATCTCAACCCTATTCTAGGATGTTCCTTTAAATGAGCTCTTATCAAGCTTTTTTTTCTGTAACAGGGTCAGAAATCTAGAGTTGAAAGGAATCTCATTCACTTTAGAAAGTCCCTCTAATTTTACAAATGAGAAAATCAAAACCCAGAAGAAAACTAATTTGCCCAAAATAAAAAAATTACTATCAGAAGTAGTATTTGAACCAAAACCCTTGGACTCCAGAGTCAGGTTCTTTCTGCTATTTATACCCTTTTCTCCTGCTTTTTTTTATTGTGGTTTTCTCCCAGAGGTTGGTATTGGTGTTGGTGTTGGTCCTTCTCTCTTGAAGAGGATCATAACATCAGGAAGGTGATGCCATAACATGCAAGTGAATTGGATTTAAATGAGGCAGACTGTGCAAGATCACCGGCCTCACTTTCCTCTCCAGAACCATCTGGATCCAGTGGCAAGATACAGATCAAGACCACTGGAGATGGCCCTGGATGTAGTGGGAGCCCTTAGCCTTTTTGAGCTAATACCTTTGACAGGTCTAAGTTTGATTAAGACAAGACCCAATCAGTGATTAAAGCTAGGTTAAAAAAAAAAAAAAAATGAAGCAGAGAATGGTCTTTTTTACTTAGTCAAAAAAAAAAAAAATCAATTTGGGAAAGAAAGACCTTCAGGATTTCTGGCCAAAACAGAAATAATTGCTATTTATATTCACTATGAGGCAATCAGATCTATATCTGGCTATTGGATCCAGACGTGTCTGGAGAACAAGATGGTGACTTTGTACAGATCTTCTTCACTTAAATTAATTCACTTGAAAATGTAGGCATCACCTCCCTGAAGTTATGGTCCTCTTCTAGAACAAAGGAGAAACAATAATCTCTGTGAACAGGAGTTGCCTCACTGAGGACCAGGCTTCTTCCTTCCTTTCTTCTTCCCTCCCTTCCTTCTCATTCTCATTCATTCTCATTCTCTCTCTCTCTCTCTCTCTCTCTCTCTCTCTCTCTCTCTCTCTCTCTCTCTCTCTCTCTCTCTTGTTCTTTTTCTTTCCTTTTCTCCCTTTTTTCTTTTCTCTATTTCTTTCCTTCCTTCCTTCCCCCTCCTTCCTTCCTTTCTTTCCTCTTCCAGAACAAAGGAGAAACAAAAATCTCTGTGAGGAGGAGTTGCCCCACTGAGGACCAGGCTTCCTTTCTTCTTTCCTTCCTTCCTTCCTTCCTCCCTCCCTAAAATCTCAAAAAAATATCTTATGATTCACAGGCTAGATTTCTTTCTTAAAGACCTTGTCTTAAACCCAAATCACTCTGATTTTCATTGACTGACCACAAAAGTTTCCAGGTCAAGCCTTACTTGGCCTTTGTTTGTCTTGGTTGTTCTCTTTGTCTATGTCCTATCTCCTCGATTGGATCATAAGCACCTTTAGGACAGATACTATTTCTTTTTTTTTTTTTTTTTGTCTCTACTCAACACAATGCATTATACAAAGTAATTAACCAATCAATAAACATTTATTAAATGACTATTGTGCCAGATATTGTGCTAAATGCTGAGATACTTAATAAATAAAAAGAAAGACAAAAAAGAGTTTCTGCCCTCAAAGATCTTACAATCTAATAGGGGAGACTACTGAAAACTACTATATGTATAAGATGAATGGGAAACTATTTACAGAGAGCTCTTTTTAATTAGACATCCTTTAAATCTTCACATCAGCTATCCATGATTGAACCCCAAATGAATTTTTCATTTCTATGACAGGAGATCATTCTTCTTTACTTTCTGAGTTGACAACGCAATCTTTAGCCTCTATATCTGTCCCCCATTTTTCTTCTCTCTTTACAAATCTGTACCTTAGTAATCACATTCAATCCCCCTCCCTGAATTGTCAAACTTCATTTTACAGATGTCTAACACCTTTCAGAGGAGTGTTTAGGACTTATCTAAATGTTATATTCAGTACCTAGTACAATGCCTGGTACATAGTAGGTACTTGATAAATGCTTGTCAGTTGAACAATTAACTATATGTCTACTGGTTTCTAACATAAATAATCTTCTATTATAGCTGAGGCTATTAAATGAATTTTTATTGTGTCCCATTATTTTTATTCCAAGAGGTTTAAGAAAACTGCCTCAGGTTTGCCCATTTGTCAAATGTAGCTCCATTTATTTTGAGAGAAAATTATTATTGCCACATTTATTGCAAGTATCTACTTGTTCACTTAATTCCTTTTAAATATTTTGTCATTTTTCTAAAATGTTCCCAGTTTTCTCTTTACATTCTCTGAGGGAAGGGGATAAAGATAAAGACCACAAGACATGTCAACAAAGGCCCTGAGTTTGTGCCAGCTCTGCTTCCTACCATCTGGGTGAATTCAGCAAAGTGACATCAACTCTGAGCCCTAATTTACTCTACTGTAAAACAGTAAGAATAATATACACACTATCTCTAAGTATTTTGGGGTGTTTTGTAAATTCTAATGTGCTAGATAAATGTCAACTGTTGAAACAACTGAGGATGTTATTTTTTAATGGTATAGAGCAGATTTGCTTTCTCAGCCTATTGGTGTTTTTTTTATTTTCAGGATCATAAATTATGAGATAAAACTGTTGTCTTTATCCAAAAATATAATTTATTGACCTCACATATATTTGTATCTTGCTCATCAAACTCATCTTCCATTTCTGACATCTTCATTCACATTTTGTGGTTTGTTGTCTTCCTCCAGGACTGACTTTCCTGTGAAGATGAAGAATTACACAGAAGTGACTGAGTTTACCTTACTGGGAATCCCTCACACAGAGGGTCTGGAGACTATACTCTTTGTCCTCTTCTTTTTCATCTACCTCTTTACCCTGATAGGGAACTCACTCATTCTCATGGCCATCTTATCCTCTTCTCGCCTTCACACTCCCATGTATTTTTTCTTGGGACTTTTATCTATTTTTGATGTATTTTTCCCTTCAGTGACCTCTCCAAAAATGCTATTGTATCTCTCAGGGCAAAGTCAAACTATCTCTTATAGGGGTTGTGCCTCTCAGCTCTTCTTCTACCATTTTTTGGGGTGTACTGAGGGTGTTCTATATTCTGTAATGGCTTATGATCGTTTTGTTGCCATCTGTCACCCACTGAGATATACAGTCATTATGAACCCCAGACTTTGTGTGGTCCTGGTTATCATTGCCTGTTTGATGGGTTGTACTGATGCCACCATTTTGACTACATTCACTTTTTCATTACCCTACTGTGGCCCAAATGAAGTGGGTTATTACTTCTGTGACATTCCTGCTGTCTTACCCCTTGCCTGTGCTGACAGCTCCCTAGCCCAGAGGGTAGGTTTCACTAACGTTGGTCTTCTGGCATTAACATTATTTTTCACTATTCTTGTCTCCTATACCCGCATTGGGATAGCCATTTTGAGAATTCGTTCAAGTGAAGGCAGGCGCAAGGCCTTCTCCACTTGCAGTGCCCATCTCACTGCAATTATGTGTGCCTATGGACCAGTTATCATTATCTATCTACAGTCTACACCCAATCCCTTGCTTGGTGCTGTGGTTCAAATATTGAATAACCTTGTCTCCCCTATGCTGAACTCTTTAATCTATTCTTTGAGGAATAAGGAAGTAAAGAGAGCCTTGAAAAAAGTGTTGGATAGATCAGGAATCATTGTAAAGGTATAATTAATGGGCAGGTCTGTTTTTCACAATTTTCTCTTCAAATATTGTTCTATCTTTTTTGTTCTTTCTGTATTCTCTCTAGGGAATAAAATGATAAAAGAAATTTTTTCCTGTTATTTCCACTTTCTTCTGCATTTAAGATCTGAGATTTTAATAACATTATTTTCCTACAATGAACCTTAGATACAAACAATTCTTTGAATATGGAAGCCATGTTACAGATGTGAAAGCTCTAGAAGTGCTAAATAGACACTCAAAAAACCCACAAGTTTTGCCTTATATACTTCAGCAACATATCAATGATGAGGCAAGTGAAAGAAGTTAGGAATTGGAAACAAAGGTTCAATCTTCTAAGCATATCAATTTATTAATCATTGCATGCCAATTGCTCAACAAACTAGAAGAAAGCCCCTTCTTCAGCTTAGGGCTCTACCCTGAATACAAGGAATGAGATGTGTTTTTATACGTTAAATATATTTTATATATTAAAAATAATTAACCAAAATAAAATCATTACAATTGAATTAAAGTTATAGTTGAATAAAGGAGAAAAGATCTAATCATAATATAACATAAAAATGAAAGTAAATTAGGAGATGCAATATATTATCTGTTATATCAGAATAAAGAGAGAACATTTATCTTGGGAGCAGCAGGGAAGTTTCATGAACTCCTCATTCCAAAACCATATTAGTCCTAATTTTAATATTATTGGTGTCAGGAAGAGAACAAGGTATGAAGCAAATTCATGTATGTGAAGTTATGCTACTCATGGATAATCATTTTAGAGAAGACAGCACAAAAACAAAATCTTCCTACAGATTAATGGCTGCCAGAGATATTTCTTTACTTTAGGAGTACAAGTAGCAAATTAATCTGAATCTCTTTAATACTGCTATGAAGAATAATTATTTGATAATTATGACTCTTGCATGAGTCACATTTTCCTAATCAATCCATCAACAAGCATTTATCAAATGCTTCCTCTGGGTCAAGTGTTATGCTAAGTGCCAGGAATAGAAAGATAAGACAAAAACTACCCTTGCTTTCAAGGAGCTTAAATTTGAAATACATAGTCATTATACAGATACATACGTATATACAAGTACATAATGACTAGATATAATGTGTAATGAATACTCTCTTGACTCATTCTCCTAGATCCCAAACAATTCTGGGAGACTGTGGTTTTTCTTCTCTAAATGCTATTGACTGGAACTCCCTCCCTTCACCCAGACCAATGACTGACACTGAAGTTTTGTTTCACCAATTTATATCAATTCACTTTTACCAAGTGATATTTACTTTAAAGATATAGAAAGACTACAAGTACAAAGACTCATATTTCCTATACCACCTCATTCTCTAGGGCTGGTTTGTTTGGATTTAACATACTTCTTACAAAATGCTGTTCCCAACAAGGCTCAAGTTCAACTGGAGAATTAATGTCAAAATGACTCATTGTTTATGATGTTGAATTGGTTTCAAAAGGTCACTTTTCACTCCTCCAGGCTTTGAGGCAGGACTAACTACAAAACATGGCCTAGACTCAATTCCAGGATACCTGAATACCTGGTCATCTAGTCACCATCATGACCTCTAGAAATTCACAAGGATGTAACTTTGAATTCCTCCATTAAAAATGAAAGAACAAATGTCATTGAAAGAACCAAGGTCTCTTTTCAAGGGCCATAGTTGACTTTGGAGAGAAAAGCCTAAGTTTCTCTCTTTACATCATAGTGTCTTACTGGAAAATTTCAATATAGGACTCAAATCAAAAATAGACTTCATGAGAGATAGCCAAGGTCTTTTGAAAAGCTACCCATACTTTCACTTCCACAACTGTAGCCAGAATCTACTGTTTGCCACACAATTAGTAGACCTAACTCAGTTACAGCATATCTGCTCATAAAGTTTCTCCAAAGCACTTCCCATTACATGTTATCTTGAATATCTTAGAAATAGGACTCACAGCTTCTTCCACATAAAGAGATACGTTGTAGATATTCTCTGTAGGCACCAGTCTTTTACTACCTTAGAGGAGAAGGCATTAGCAACTGAGAGAAATACTAATTTGAAAGTGAACAGTGCTTAGTTGTTTTGTTTTTTTTAAAGCATTTGATAAATTTTATTTTTAATATAAATTTCCTTGATTGCAACAGAGTTTACTCAGCTAAGCATTAAAAAAATTTTGGTGATTTCTGTTGCCCAAACTTGCTGAATATTTCAAATTAGTTGTTATTACTGCTATTTGTATCTTTTTTTATGTGTACAACAAAATCTAGCAGCAATAACAACAAAAAAAGAATTATGATTCTATGCAGTTTTTAGTTTAATAATATGAAAAATTGCATGGAAGTTATTAGATGTTATTAGAAGGCTTACCCTTCTAGATTTTTAGGCATTTTTGTGCTATGAACCTGGCAATGCTTAATAAATGTTATTTGATCAATTGATTACTTTTATCTTTGAGAAAGGGTCAAAAATAATAAGAAGCAATAATAGAATTATTTTTAGTCGTTTTTTATTTTGATTACTGTATTGGGAAATTAATCTTTACAATCTTGTTTGGATTTAGAAAATGTAAAAATGCTAGCAACATTTCCTGACTCCTAGATGAAGATCACAAATGAGGTACACAGCTAGGTGACATTCAATGTGCCTTTGATGCAGAGTAAGGTTAGTGAATGGGGACAAGCATAATTGGGTTCAAGTTCTCCCTCAGAAAACCAATTATGTGACCTTGGACAAGTTACCCAACCTATCTAAGCCTTCAGTTTCCATATTTGTGCAATGGGGGAACTGAACTTGATAATTTCTGAGATGGGTTTGAGGTCAAACGTTATTATCCTGACCTCCTGCCTCAGAGGCCAAGCCCCTTTTTACCTCCTGGGCCCGCCCCACCAGCTGACAGATGTTGAATCTTGTGAAATGTCATGGAAGCAAACTTTCTAACAAATGGAGAAGAGGATTGTAGTCAGAACAGACATTTTTCTAAGACTCTCATCAGTCTCCTGGTTCAGCTCTTTGATGTGTTGACCCATTTAATTACCCTGCCTGAAAAAGTCTTATTAGATCTCTTCTCCCTTTCCTTCCTTGTGAGTTACAGAAGAAACTCTCCTGCGAGGATCCTACTCACAAACAGCTCTCAAGCGCTGCTGCTGCTTCTTTGTTTCTTGTGCTTTTTGTATCCCTGTTCAGGTGCCATTTGTTAAGGAGCAACCAGCTAGTGGCTGCTGGGAATCTGATTCTGACCAGCAGAATGTATCCCTTCATGTGAGAGGATGATAACAGTACAAGGAGACTGAGAGGCAATTGCATTCTCTGGCTCTCTCCTCTTCCCTCTGCCTCCAATTTATTTCATTCTCAATTCACAAGCAATATCTGCTTCAGTAAAGGCTGATTTTCAACTCCTTCAGAGGTGTTATGATTCACAGCTGTGGGGGCTTCTGTAAAATTATACTGCTCCTTCACATTTAGGTGTGGTCCTTAACATACATGTTTAGAGAGAGCAATGCCTCATCACCCCAACACCTAAGGACATATATCTGTTTTTTTTTTTTTTAACTTTTCTTTTACAAAAAAGACACACATATACACACATATATGTCTATTCATATCATTCTGTGCATGAGTGTGCATGTGTATATGTAAAGCAAAAATAAATTCTACTCATCTAATCTGGGCATTGGATCAAAAAGTTGGCAATCAGAGTAGATGGAAGAAATATGAGAGAAGCTAATTCCTTTCTTTTTTCAATATTTTCCAGATTAACCATCATAATTATACTGACAAAAAAAAGTTGGGAATAAACCAAGAATTTAAATCCAGAGGACACTTCATATTATCTTATTTGATTGATTCTCCTAATAATAATCCTGCAAGGTAGATGCTTAGGCAGCAGTTATGAGTCTCAGAATAATGCAGTGCCAAGATATAGGCAATTAATCAAAGAGGGTCTACATTAAAATATTTTTTCTTTTTCTTTGTTGTTGTATATTTAACAAGCATTGATGAGCATGAATATTTTCATAGGTAATGAAAAATAGAAAATGAAGATTGTATATGAATGAATGAATGAATGAAGGTCTTTTTAAGTCATTACTATGTACTGAACCCTACCCTAGACATTGAAGATAGAAATAAAAAAACAATGACAGAAACTAAAATTCTAAATAGGAGGATAACATACATAGTGGAATGATAACTGGAAAAGAGTTATTTTGGTCTGGAAATTACAGAAATGTTGAGTTGGATCATAGAAGAGTACATAGAATAGCCACACCCCATTGGTAAACAATAACTGGGTTCATTTGATCATAGTTCATGATTCCAGAAATGGGAGAAAAGGGGAACAGGAGGAATGTGTATGCTGACATCAAACTGTTGGTGAGAAAGCTATGGGCAAGGGGTTTATAGAGAAGGGAAGAAATAAGAATATGAAATTGAACATGTACAAAATGTACTTTTTTCAAACCAAATATTAAATTTATATATAAATATATATGTATAAATAAAATATAAATAAAGAACCCATGCTGCCTTGTTTATCTGTGTCCCATTCTGAATTTTCTTCTGCTGTCTTTATATATTTAAAAAATATTTATGTTCTTGTTCTTTCTTTTTGTACTACCTTTGATTTCTCTCCACAATTTTCCAGAAATAAAACAGCAACAACAGCAGCAAACAAAAGCATTCCCTTATAATCCTTTATAATCAAGCAAAACAAATTTACACCTTGATCATGTGGAAATATGTATTTTATTTTGCATTAATAGTCCATCATTATCTGCTGAGAGTCAAGAAGAATTCTTAATTATAAATTCTGTGGAGTTATGAAAAGTTAAAGTTTTATGTCATTCTTTTTTGTCTTTAAAATGTAGTTATTGTATAAATCATTTTCCTAATCATGCTTAAATTCCCTCTGGACCAATTCATAGAAGCCTTTCTAGATTGCTCTAAATTCATCTTTCATTATTTTTGTTTCTGGATTATTTTTTCTTTGCAAGGCAATTGGTCAAGGTCACACAGCTAATAAGTATTAAGTGGCTAAGGCTGGATTTGAACTCAAGTCCTCCTGACTCCATAGCTCAGGCTGTATCCACTGCACCATTTATCTGCCCCTTTCATTTTTTCCTTATGACATGACAATATTCTATTACATTAAAATATCTCAATTTTTTCAACCATTCTTCAACTAGTATCTCGTTTTTTTTTTTTTTTTTTTTTTTTTTTTTTTTTTTTCCCAGCTCTTTACTACAATAAAAATGGCTGAAGTAAATATGGGTGGGGGGGGGGGGAGGAAGAAGGTTTACAGGTGGAGAGGTTAAGGGAGAGTACTTTCCCTCTGTATCTGATCTTTTGAAAATAATTGTCCAGTGTTGGTATTTTGGATCTAAGGTTATTCTCAATTTAGAGAATTTGGAGTAAAGTGCCAAAGTGTTCCCAGAAAGATTTAACTAATTCATAGCTTTACAAAAAATACATTTACTTGTCCTCCTACATCCTCTAACAATTGTCATTTTCCTTTTTTTTTTTTAACCACTTTTAGTCAATGTGGCATGTAAGGTAAAATTTAGGAATTCTTTTCATTTAAATTTCTCTTAATAATAGTATTCTTGAGCAATTTGTCATTTGGCTACTGATAGCTTGCTTCTATGTTTTTAAGAATATTGTTAATATCCCTATATTATTTATCTACTGAAGAACCTCTATGCTCTTTTAAAGATCATTGATAGTAACTCAAAAATCTATGTCCTTAAATTTTGGTGACCAAAATTAGAAGATTTAAGTCTATAAAATTCTAGTTAACATCACCGGCTTGATAACTCAGAACTATGAAGACCTTGATGATGTCTGAATTGTGTACCTTAATGCCAAAGTTTTTAAATCAATCACATTCCAGGGCTTTAGTGGAAGCCTGTTGCCAATTAAATTAAGGCCAAATTCCTTTTCCAAGCAGTTAAAGACTTCTTTTAGATTTCTACCAGACAGAATGGATGACTCAGAATTGCTTAGTAATACACAACGTCTTATTTTTCCATTTATTGCTATTATGAAATTAGATAAGCATTCCAACAAACCACCTTTGTCCTCAGGAATAATAAAATCACTTAGGATACTTAATTATATTTAAGAATTCAGGAAATATTTTAAAGAATCACTTTTGTATTTATTCTCATATTTGCTATTTATAACTATATCCCTATATAATGTAGTTAATTTAGTTAATTTCCCAGCAAACTGGATTCAAATCAACTTTTGGTTCTTCTTAATTTTGTAAGCATGCAATAATTATTAAGCTTTTTGAGCCTCAGTGTCCTTATTTGTAAAATGGAGTTAATAATAATGTAACTTACTTTAGCTAGTACAGAGCATAGAACACTGTGCTTGGGGTCATGAAGACATGACTTCAAATATGGCCTCAAAGACTTACTAGCTATGCGACTTTTACCTTATCATACTTAATCTTCTTTACCTCAGTTTCCTCATATATAAAATAAATAGAAGTAAATAGCAAATTACTCCAGTATCTTTGCCAAGAAAAACCTAAATGGAATCCCAAAGAGTCAAACACCATTGAAGTGACTACACAAGAAAAAGAATAACAGTAAGTTTACATGACTGTCATGAGTCTCAAATGATATATTGTATGTAAAGTGCTTTGTAAACTTTAAAATGATAAAAAAATCAATATTTTATCTTTTTATATGATACAGGGATGGGTAAAAATTCTTAACTAGTGTAATCATCTGAAATTTTTTATTAAAATTTATTTTTCTTAGAAATTATTTGCTAGAAATTTTTATTAGAAATATTTGCTAAAAATAGAGTGGGCAATCAGTGGAACAGATCCAATGCACTGAGAAACAGTTGAACACTATAACATAGTATGTGGCATATGTAGTGTGTAGCATAGTATACAGTACTCCAGCTACTAGTGTAAAAACTCCTGTTTGACAAAAAGTATAAGGAACATTGAACTGACAGAAATTAGATATGGACCAATACCTAATACCACATACCAAGATAAGTTCCACTGGGTATATGCCTTAGACATAAAAAATGGTATTATAAAGTGAATAGAGGAGGAAGAAAGAAATTATGTTTTGAACCTATGGATCAGACTAACTAGAGAGGATCACAAAAGATAAAATTGAAATTTGAATTATACACAAATTTTAAAAATATTTTTATACAAAATCAAGAAGGAAAACAAAGAACTGCAGAAAAACAATCTTTGCAACAATGTTTTTTCTGATAAAAATCCATATCTAAGAGGCATAAGGAACAAATTCGAATCAATAAAAACAAAAGTTATTCCCCAATAAAAGATTGATCAATGGATATGAGTAAGTAGTATCTAAAGGAAGACATACAAATTATCAACAACCATATAAAATGCTCCAGATCACTAATAATTAGAAAAATGCAAATTAAATCAACCCTGAGGTTCCACATCATATCCATGATGCTGGCAAAGTTGACAAAAAAAAAAATATTATTGTTTGAAAGAGAATGGATAATCAAAGTTAAACATTACTGGTAGAAAGTCATTCATGAAAGCAATTTGGAATTCTGTCCCAAAAGTCACTAAATTGTGTATACTTAGATAGCATGAGAGCTTTCTGCTTCTTTTTTTGAAATTGAGGTCATTCAGTCATGGCCTATTCTCCATGACCTCATTTGGAGTTTTCTTGGCAAAAATAATGGAGTAATTACCATTTTCTTTTCCAGCTCAATTTGCCTGATCCTTAATGACTCGATTTCCCCTTAAATGTTAACATCTCAAACTGCTACATCTGCAGCAAACAAAAGCATTCCCTTATAATCCTTTATAATCAAGCAAAACAAATTTACACCTTGATCATGTGGAAATATGTATTTTATTTTGCATTAATAGTCCATCATTATCTGCTGAGAGTCAAGAAGAATTCTTAATTATAAATTCTGTGGAGTTATGAAAAGTTAAAGTTTTATGTCATTCATTTTTTGTCTTTAAAATGTAGTTATTGTATAAATCATTTTCCTAATCATGCTTAAATTCCCTCTGGACCAATTCATAGAAGCCTTTCTAGATTGCTCTAAATTCATCTTTCATTATTTTTGTTTCTGTATTATTTTTTCTTTGCAAGGCAATTGGTCAAGGTCACACAGCTAATAAGTATTAAGTGGCTAAGGCTGGATTTGAACTCAAGTCCTCCTGACTCCATAGCTCAGGCTCTATCCACTGCACCATTTATCTGCCCCTTTCATCTTTTCCTTATGACATGACAATATTCTATTACATTAAAATATCTCAATTTTTTCAACCATTCTTCAACTAGTATCTCGTTTTTTTTTTTTTTTTTTCCCAGCTCTTTACTACAATAAAAATGGCTGAAGTAAATATGGGTTGAGGGGGGGGGGGGGAGGAAGAAGGTTTACAGGTGGAGAGGTTAAGGGAGAGTACTTTCCCTCTGTATCTGATCTTTTGAAAATAATTGTCCAGTGTTGGTATTTTGGATATAAGGTTATTCTCAATTTAGAGAATTTGGAGTAAAGTGCCAAAGTGTTCCCAGAAAGAGTTAACTAATTCATAGCTTTACAAAAAATACATTTACTTGTCCTCCTACATCCTCTAACAATTGTCATTTTCCTTTTTTTTTTTAACCACTTTTAGTCAATGTGGCATGTAAGGTAAAATTTAGGAATTCTTTTCATTTAAATTTCTCTTAATAATAGTATTCTTGAGCAATTTGTCATTTGGCTACTGATAGCTTGCTTCTATGTTTTTAAGAATATTGTTAATATCCCTATATTATTTATCTACTGAAGAACCTCTATGCTCTTTTAAAGATCATTGATAGTAACTCAAAAATCTATGTCCTTAAATTTTGGTGACCAAAATTAGAAGATTTAAGTCTATAAAATTCTAGTTAACATCACCGGCTTGATAACTCAGAACTATGAAGACCTTGATGATGTCTGAATTGTGTACCTTAATGCCAAAGTTTTTAAATCAATCACATTCCAGGGCTTTAGTGGAAGCCTGTTGCCAATTAAATTAAGGCCAAATTCCTTTTCCAAGCAGTTAAAGACTTCTTTTAGATTTCTACCAGACAGAATGGATGACTCAGAATTGCTTAGTAATACACAACGTCTTATTTTTCCATTTATTGCTATTATGAAATTAGATAAGCATTCCAACAAACCACCTTTGTCCTCAGGAATAATAAAATCACTTAGGATACTTAATTATATTTAAGAATTCAGGAAATATTTTAAAGAATCACTTTTGTATTTATTCTCATATTTGCTATTTATAACTATATCCCTATATAATGTAGTTAATTTAGTTAATTTCCCAGCAAACTGGATTCAAATCAACTTTTGGTTCTTCTTAATTTTGTAAGCATGCAATAATTATTAAGCTTTTTGAGCCTCAGTGTCCTTATTTGTAAAATGGAGTTAATAATAATGTAACTTACTTTAGCTAGTACAGAGCATAGAACACTGTGCTTGGGGTCATGAAGACATGACTTCAAATATGGCCTCAAAGACTTACTAGCTATGCGACTTTTACCTTATCATACTTAATCTTCTTTACCTCAGTTTCCTCATATATAAAATAAATAGAAGTAAATAGCAAATTACTCCAGTATCTTTGCCAAGAAAAACCTAAATGGAATCCCAAAGAGTCAAACACCATTGAAGTGACTACACAAGAAAAAGAATAACAGTAAGTTTACATGACTGTCATGAGTCTCAAATGATATATTGTATGTAAAGTGCTTTGTAAACTTTAAAATGATAAAAAAAAATCAATATTTTATCTTTTTATATGATACAGGGATGGGTAAAAATTCTTAACTAGTGTAATCATCTGAAATTTTTTATTAAAATTTATTTTTCTTAGAAATTATTTGCTAGAAATTTTTTATTAGAAATATTTGCTAAAAATAGAGTGGGCAATCAGTGGAACAGATCCAATGCACTGAGAAACAGTTGAACACTATAACATAGTATGTGGCATATGTAGTGTGTAGCATAGTATACAGTACTCCAGCTACTAGTGTAAAAACTCCTGTTTGACAAAAAGTATAAGGAACATTGAACTGACAGAAATTAGATATGGACCAATACCTAATACCACATACCAAGATAAGTTCCACTGGTATATGCCTTAGACATAAAAAATGGTATTATAAAGCGAATAGAGGAGGAAGAAAGAAATTATGTTTTGAACCTATGGATCAGACTAACTAGAGAGGATCACAAAAGATAAAATTGAAATTTGAATTATACACAAATTTTAAAAAATATTTTTATACAAAATCAAGAAGGAAAACAAAGAACTGCAGAAAAACAATCTTTGCAACAATGTTTTTTCTGATAAAAATCCATATCTAAGAGGCATAAGGAACAAATTCAAATCAATAAAAACAAAAGTTATTCCCCAATAAAAGAATGATCAATGGATATGAGTAAGTAGTATCTAAAGGAAGACATACAAATTATCAACAACCATATAAAATGCTCCAGACTACTAATAATTAGAAAAATGAAAATTAAATCAACCCTGAGGTTCCACATCATATCCATGATGCTGGCAAAGTTGACAAAAAGAAAAAAATATTATTGTTTGAAAGAGAATGGATAATCAAAGTTAAACATTACTGGTAGAAAGTCATTCATGAAAGCAATTTGGAATTCTGTCCCAAAAGTCACTAAATTGTGTATACTTAGATAGCATGAGAGCTTTCTGCTTCTTTTTTTGAAATTGAGGTCATTCAGTCATGGCCTATTCTCCATGACCTCATTTGGAGTTTTCTTGGCAAAAATAATGGAGTAATTACCATTTTCTTTTCCAGCTCAATTTGCCTGATCCTTAATGACTCAATTTCCCCTTAAATGTTAACATCTCAAACTGCTACATCTGGAATTAAAATCAGATTCAATGAATTTGCAGACTCCATTTTTGTCTCTTTCAAATCTAGAAGAACAGGTTGATATTTGCTTTTCTCCAATACTGTGAAGTTTCTCTAATTCTCCAAAGTCTTTCAAAGAGCATAGACAGTTTGTCAGCAATCAAATTCTTTTAATTCCTTGGGATTCAGATGAGCAACTTTAAGGCTATAAAACCCTAGTCAACATTACTGATTGAGCTTACCCAGAACTAGGTAATATACTTTTGTTACCTGAATCTCTTAACTTAAGAGATATAGTTTATATTAGTCACATGCATAACTTTGAATGCAAATCCATTAAATAAACTTCAAATTTTTTGGTTGACATTTTTAGACAAGTAGATAAGAGGAATTTTCATGTGAAGCTGAATGGCTCCTATTTTTCCTAAATGACTCATATTTTCCCATCCACTTTTTAGAGACATTTCCACTTGACAGGTCTTTGTTTTAAATTACAAATATGATTAATTGACATTTGTAACCATTCTTAAAAATTGAGAGAACCTCTTACAATTATGTATTGTATTTATTCTGATAATGTTTGCTTTAGAAAATCTCAGTTTCTACAAGAAAGAATGATGAACAAATGAGTGAAAAACTATTTATTCCATGTCAGGTATTGGGGATCCAAATTAGAAAAGCAAGTCATACAGATAGATGAGAGTCAGCAACAGGACAGATAGAAAAGCTCAAGGTGAATTTGCAGGACAGAAGGTAATTCGTGAAGTTCTGGTAAGATCTGAAAGGCATCACAGTAGGAACTTGTGAAGTTCTGGGGTACAGATGTCATTTTAGGACAGAATTATAATGGTTAACTCCTACCTTCTAGCATTACAAGTGGTCATTCCACCTGTCAGGAATTAGGAGGAGTGGTGAAAGGATCAAGGGTCCACAGACTTTGAAAAGAAGGAGAATGGAATTAAGAATTGGAAAAGGACTAGCATCATGTACTTCCTCCTGTGTCAGTAGGGATAATGACACTTGCATTCAACCTGCAAGGAAAAAGCTAAAAGTTTTGGTAACAAAAAGTAAGAGGAGAAGAAGAAATCCTAGTAAAGATCTTACATCCAGTGATTTAAAAACCTTTTCTTTTGTACTTGCATCTTTAAAAAACAGGATATTAGAATGGAAGAGTGAAAGAGGGAAGAAAAGACACTGGTTAATATGAGAAGATAGGAAGACAAAATTTCTGACACTTTAGAAGTTCTATTCCTTTTATTGAATATGTAATAATGCATTCCTTGTAGAGTTTGAATTGGCTATGAAAAGACAACTCTGTTATTTAATAATCATTCATCATTGAAGAAAGCCTCTGTCCTTACTCTAATTATTAAACTAGGCCTTTACAGAGTTGATAAGAGGAAAGCATTGTGAACATACTTAAGGTTGTATAGTTTAAAAAATGCAAAAAAAAAAAAAATTTGCTAGCTGAGCCCTTTTTCAGATTCACCTCTTTCCTACCTTGGAGATGTTGGAGCCCTTTAATTACCTTGTATTATCTATACTTGACGATAATATTGAAGAGAAGAAGATGGGGGAACTAGCAAAGTCAGAAGAAGAGTTAATGAATTTATATCACCCCAGAACCTGATTTACAAGAGAAATATAATGGGATTCATTTCTGCCAGTGTGCTGTTTCTTTTCTAAAGTCTCAAAACACCCAAGGTCTAATTGCTCCCCATACTCAACAGATTCCTTAAGTTTGTGATATATCTGAATATGAGATACCAAAGGGACATTAAGGCCAATTATAACCCTACCACCATTCCTGTATGAGCTGTGATCCTCTGAAGTATAGAAGAAAGTCACTGCAATGGATGGAGAAAGAGTTCTGTGAGGTCCAAAGTGAGTGATTTGTCCTGATAATAAAGTCAGGGAGGAGAAAGAAGAGGAGAAAAAGAACAGGGAACACAGCCAAAATTGAGCATGAAAATACTTGAGAAAAGGGACAGTTCAAAATATGTGGCAATCAGAAATAGAATTTTAAACAAACTTGGTGGGGATAAATGTTGCCATTTTCTTGGGCTATTTCATTAAATGCCACTTCTGTGAACTGATTTATTCCCCTTGATGTATAATAAAAGCAAATACATGTCAGGATGTTTAAACTATGGACTGACTGGGTGCAAAACCATTCTGAAATTGGGGCAAATTTTCTGGGGAATTCTGAGGGAAAATTCTGAGGAATGATGTCTCAGATGCTAAGCCAAAAATTGACAAGATTTTGATTCAACCAATCTGGAGAGCAATTTGGAACTCTGCCCAAAGAGCTATCAAACTAATTGTGCATACCCTTTGATCCAGCAGTGTTTCTACTGGGTCTATATCCCAAAGAGATCATGAAGAAAGAAAGGGGACCCACATGTGCAAAAATGTTTGTGGCAGCCCTTTCTGTAATAGCTTTAAACTGGAAACTGAGTGGACGCCCATCAGTTGGGAAATAGCTGAATAAGTTATTGTATATGAATGTTATGAAATACTATTGTTCTAAAAGAACAATTCCAAAGCAGGATGATTTCAGAGAAGCCTAGAGAGATACTTACATGAACTGATGCTAAGTGAAGTGAGAAGAACCAGGAGATCATTATACACAGCAACAAGAAGATTATACGATGATCAGTTCTAATGCACATGGCTCTTTTCTACAGTGAGATGATTGAAGCCAATTCCAATGGTCTTATGATAAGGAGAGCCATCTGCATCCAGAGAGAGGATTGTGGGAACGAAGTGTGGATTATTAACATAATATACTCTTTTTGTTGTTGTTTGCTTGCATTTTGTTTTTTTTCTTGTGTTTTCTTTTTTGATCTGATTTTTCTTGTGCAGCATGATTGTGGAAATATGTATATGTTTTAATATGCATATCTATATATTTGCATAGAAGAATTAATTGTACATGTTTAACATATATTGGATTACTTGCTATGGGGGGAAGGAAGGGGAAAAAGTGGAAATCAAGGTTTTGCAAGGGTGAATGTTGAAAATTATCTATGTATATGTTTTGAAAATAAAAAAAAAACTTCATAATAAAAAGAGGTCATTAAAAATAAATTTGCAAGTTCCAGTCTTATTATTAAAAAACACAATAAAACAAAACAAAAAAGTTGAATTTTTTCTCCAGTTTTGTATTGCCTCTTTCATTCTTCAGATTCTTTCAAAAATCATTGACAGGATCAATCAGACAATAAAATATTTATTAAGTGTTAGAACTATGGGTCAGCATGGGGATATAAAGAAAGATAAAAATCTCTGCTCTCAAAGAGCTCACTATTTAAGGGAGGAAGAAGGGCAGAGGAGAGAACTGTGCAAACAAATATAAGCAAGATATATTTTTGATATATTGGGAGTAATCTCAAAGGGAATGTGTTAAAATTCAGAAAGACTAGCTGAGACATGAAGGAAGGCAGAGAAACCAGGAAATGGAATAAGGAGAAAGACAATTCCAGGCATGGGTGTAGTCTATGAAAACATTTGTAGATGGGAAATCAAGTGTCATGTATGAATAATGCCAATCAATCAATGAACATTTATTAAGCATTTACTATATATCAGTGACTATGCTAAGTACTGGGAATAAAAAAAAAAGAGGCAAAAAACAGTCCTTACCTTACAAACTAATGTGAGAGAGAAAAAGCAAACAAGTGCATACAAAGTAAGCTTTATGCAGGATGAATAGGAAATAATTAATGAAGAACTAGAATTAAAAGGTGTTAAGGAAGGTCCTGTAGAAGATGGGATAAGAGTTGGGACTTAAAGGAAACCAAAGAGGCCAGTAGGAGTGGACATGAAAGAAGATTCCAAGCATGTAGAATTATACTCTGTGATGTCTCATGACTTTTATACTGCCATCTGTCATCCATTCAGCTACATAGTCATTATGAGCACCAGATTTTGTGTGATCCTTGCCATACTCATTGATAACTTGCATTGATGCCCCTATATGGACATTACTCTCCTTTTAGCTTTGTCCTGACCCAAAAGAGGTAGACTTTTTTATGTGACATTTGGCTTGTGCTGACAGCTCACTGACTCAGAAGGTAAGTTTTATTTATTTGACCTTCTGGCTCTAATCTTATTTTTCACTATTGTCTCCTATATCTGCACTGCAATAGCCATTTTGATAATTAGTTTAACTGAAGACGGGTGCTTCTTTACCTTCAGTATCATCTCACTGCAATGTGTTTATGGACCACTTATCATTATCTGTTTGCAATTTATATCTAATCCCTTACTTGGTGCTGTGGTTCAAATTTTGAATAACATTGTCTCACTCTTGCTGACCTTTTTAACCTATTCCCTGGGGAATAAGAAAGTAAAAAGAGCCTGGAAAAGAGTTTTGTGCCGGTCAGGACTAAATGCAGAGGCCTAAATAAGGAGACCTTATTCTTTCTGGTCAGTCTCTGTTACCATCTTAGTGTAGAAACTATAGATCAGATTCCTCCTGAATCTCCTGATTCCTCCTGAAATCAGTAGCCATGTCTCTACTCTTTTTATGTGTCATCATTCCTTCTTTTCTGTGTGGTGTATGACATAAATTAGGCCAACATGAGAAAAAACCAGGTAAATGTTTTTTTTCTTCTGTAAAAGAGCATTTAGACTAAGATTCATTTTCCTTTCAGAGTTTATGAAATGTTTATTATGATAAATGCAGTGCTTTTTATTTGAAATAATTACCTTAAGAGAAACTCATCTTTGAATGTACATGTCTTTCTCTTGGGTAATAATTTTGAATAGTGTTACTTTGGGGGAAGTTAGGAACAGTTTAGACCTATGATTTTATTGGCATAGAGTATACTGATGGGCTCTCCTTTTTCCACTGTTTTATGTTACCAAATTTTTAGATTTTATCTCTCATTCATGCCCCCTTTACTTGTCTCTGATGAAAAAAGTGGCCATTCTTTTTGCCAAGGTTTTCTACTAGTACCATTGATCTCATATAATCTTTTCTTGTGTCTTCTGACAAATTATCCCCCTTTCTTACTATTCTATTTTTTTTTTTTAATCTTCTGGTTCAATCCCTGCTGCCCTCCCCAAATGCCCTTTCCCCCCAATTAAAAAAAAAAAAATTTAGTTTGCTTATTCCACCCATTCCTTCAAGGCTTCATCCCTTTTGTGGCTAAATTCCTGTAAAAAGCTGTCTACATTTCTGCTCTCACTTTTTACAAACTGGCTTCTAAGTTTATTATTCAATTATTATGTCTCTATCAAGTTATCCGGTGACTTTTTGTTAATTGTCCCCATTCAATGGTCTTAGTCCTCATTTTTTTCTCCCTCATTTTTAAACTCTGCATTATCCTACACTGTTAAAGACTCTTTTTCCTTGGATACTTTTTCCTCCTTGGCTTTCATGATAATTTTCTCTTCTGATTCTCCTCCTATCTGTCCCCATTCCCCTCTTTGTTGGTCCATCATCCCTATCTTACATACTAATTATGCATATATTTCAAGTCTCTGTTATGGAAACTTTTCTCTCTGTATCCTCTCTCTCTTTGTACCTTTTTTAGATCCTATGGATTGAATTATATCTCAACATTAACTAATCTCAGACTAATTCACAAATTCAGTCTCTGAATTAGCTCTAGACTGACAGAATCCCCGAATATTGGGAGTGCAACAAATTACCAGATTTGATAATTACCAGAGAAGATAATTTTGAAGATCACTAGAAAAAAGGTCTGTTTTCTGAGGCAGGGGAGGAGGCAGGCCAAGCACAAGTAGGCTGAGGATAGATACCACTGCAGCATTGTAGACCCGGGATGGTGGGCCAAGGGGCAGAGAATCTATAGGGAGGAATCTACCACAGTGTGGCTATTCTGCCCTGGCTGCAAGCCAGTAGATTAGCAGAGAAGTTATAAAACATCCATCACAGATACAAAAGATAAATAGTAAACCCCGAATTGCCAGAATCTCACAGGACTTGGCCACGCCCAACTAGCACCCAGAATGACCCAGGGCAGCTGTTAACTGAACAACAGAAAAGGAGTAAGTAGCTTTCAGAAAACTGATGTACAGCACTGCATTTGTTCATCTGGGTCTGAACACTGGTAAACATCAGACTAGCAAGCAAGCTGCTAAATAAAAAACAAGAACTCCATAGGGTGTACCAGCAGTATAGTTCATCTAGATCTGAGAATATACTGCAGTTAATTCCATCAAAAGTAAAGTACAAGCAAAGTTTAGAGAGATGCAGGATTCTTGGCTTGGTAAGAAGGTAGATGAATTTAATTTTATGCAGATAGTGACAATCCAAAGCACATTTATAATGATCCTCCCTTGTTGAAATTCCAACTTAGGAAGCGGTTTTGAATACTGCCCTTTGTGTGATAGAACACCTGGTGTTGATTCTATTTCAGCTGAAATTTATAAGGTAGGTGGCCCATTGATCATACAAAAGCTGATTGAAATTTTACAGATTATATGGCAAGTCATTTCCCAAGAGTTCAAGGATGCCTTCATTATCCATTTCTATAAAGGTAAAGGGAATAGATTACCCTGTAATAATCACAGGGATTCTCTATTTTAGTAATTGATGGTAAGATTGCCAGAGTTCTCGTTAATTAAAAACTGCCTTTTTATCTGGAAGATAATTTTGTACCTGAAAGCCAGTATGGCTTCAGAAAGGACCAAAAAAATGGTCAATATGATGTTGCCTGACTACTCCAAAAGAAATCCAGAAGCAAAACAAAGGTCTGTACACGACTTTTACAGACCTGACCAAGGTTTCTGATATTGTTAGTTATAAAGACTTATAGAAAATTGTGTACAAATTTGGTTGCTTGAAAAAGTTCATCAATATTAAATGTCAATTTCATGATAGCATGCTTGCTCTGATTCTGGATAATGGATGTGGGAGAGAACAGATGTTAGATTGACCACAAATTAAATGTCTAAAGAACCATTGTGCTGACCTCATTGCTGTATGCCTGTGAAACCTGCACAGTATACCAGTGCCATCCCAGGAAACTGAATTGCTTCCATTTGAATTGTCTCAGGAAGATTTTGAAGATCACCTGGTAGAATAAGATACCAGACTGTGAGGTCCTTTCTCAAACTAAACTATGCAGCATTCCAACTCTACTGCAAAGAGAGCACTTCATTAAGCTAGCTACAGTTTTTGAATGCCAGTGTACACTTGCCAAAAAATAATTTTATGGAGAACCAATTCAAAGCAAGTGCTAACATGGTGGTCAAAAAAAAATACAAGTATACTCTCAAAGCCTCTCTTAAGAACTTTGAAATTAATTGTGTGACATGGAAGTCACTGGCATGGGACCTCCCAGCTGGCATGTTTTTATCAGAGAAGGTTCTATACTCTGTGAGCAAAGCAGAACCTCAAGGTGCTCAAATTCAGAGAATCCTATCCAAATGTTCACACAGACTATTTGTGCATAATCTGTGGTAAAGCATTGCAAGATCCTATTGATCTGATCAACTGTACCTGGACAAACTATCATAATTCAACTCTAAAATAATGATGTCATTTTGGTTCTCTTCAAAAGTGAAGGACAATGACCCCACAAGGTTTTACAAAAATTACATTATTTTATTCTTATAACAATTACGGGAGGAAATTACTATTAATATTTTCATTTTATAGGTAATTTGCCCAAGGTCACATAGCAAGTAACAAAAATTTAGTACTCTAATTTTTGTGTGACTTAGCTGCTTTACAAATGAAATGTACGGGAAATTAGCTGTTACATAACAAACTACAGTTGTTTGAGATAAGCAATGCCAATCATTAGCATCTCCTTATGTGATATATATCTGATTAAGAGAAGATGATTACACAAATTTGACCGATATATATACACTCTTCAATTAACAAATAATATTTGTAAACACCAACTATTTATAAAGCACTATGGTAGGTGTTATGGAAGTAATATGAAGTACAAGTCATAGTTCCTATAATTATAAGCTATTTGAAGAGAAAGACATATATGTGTGTGTGTGTGTGTGTGTAAGTATACATATATATACATATACATATATATATATATATATATTTATGACAAAATGTTGGAATATTTGTCAGTAGGGAATTCAAACAAAAGAATTATAATGTCCAAACAAAACCTGGCTTACAGATGCTATGTCAATGTTTTCCCACTTCTCATGTCCCATAATACCCAGATTTTAATTGATCCCTCTGCTTCAGGATTGTTGAGTATCAAAGATAGGGTCCCAAAGGGCTGACAAGTGAATTTAAACTCTAATGTATATGGAAAATGTTTCAGTTCCTGTAATCTGAGAGGTGCTTGATGTGGAGGCAAGTGTACTGTCATATTTTTGTACTATTCTCTTCCTGACTAAATGTCTGAAAAAGAGAAATTTTTAAACTCACTGACTGCAGAGTTGATTTTTATAAGAATCTTGCATTTTCCTGTTTTTGTTGCATGGCAGGGAAAACCTTGAGAAAACAATAATCTTATTTCTCAGCTTCAATCATATCTAAAGCTGTTAGTAATGTGAGTGCAAAAATTTTACCCTCTTCTTATTCTCCTTCTTGATCCTCTCCTCACTCAATACTCCATCCTTTTTTTTTTTTTTTTTTTTTTTTCCTAGCTTTCTTACATTTACTTAAATACTGGACCCTGGGGAAATGAGTCTGCTAGTATTCAGAGGCTTGATTCCTAGTAATTTGAAAGCCTTGAGTCAAATGTCTCTCTGAATCCTCTGATTCTTGGAAGTAGCTAAAATTCTAAAGGTTCCCAAGAATCCACTGGCTCTTGGAAGTGGCTAGAACTCTGCATATTCAACTTGAATATGCATGAACTAAAACCAAGGATGGATTCTTTCTTAGGTTGTTAAACACTGAATCTTTGTTTTCCCATTCTGTTATAGTGAAGAAGAATTTGGAATAATGCTATAGGTTTGGTTGTATGTAGTGTGTCAAATCATGACAATTCTACTTCCACAATATCTTTGAAATATACTTTTTTTTCTATGTACAGTAGTATTTCTATAGTTTGGGGCTGCAGTTCCTTGAACTTAGACTATATCAATAATTTCTTATTTGATGTTCTTGCTGCCTTTCTCTAATCTATCTACTATATAGCTGCCAAAATAGTTTTTCTAAAGCATGATCTCATAATATAGCTTCCTAGATCAAAAACTTCCAGTGACTGCCAGTGGCATTTACAATAAAATGAAGCTGTCACATCCTGGTATTTAAAGTATCCCACAGTCTGGATCCCTTTTTGCCTGAGAAATTTTTATATCACCCTGGGTATATAGGTATGTAAAATAGATATATAAATAAAATATTTATTGATAATAAATCATAATTCTGTGACTCCTATATTTAGTTGAGATTCCATAGGTATTGCAACCCACAATTTAAGAAGCTAGGCTTTGTGGATATCTGTTTCAAAGAGATCTTGGATCTTTAGTGCTTAGTACTCAGAAGTTTTAAGACCTTGAGAACAGCAGTCGTTTTCCTGGGACAAGTTAAAGAATTTTTCTGTATGGTTCAAAAGCAGTGTATTTTTTTTTTAATAAATTAAATTGTATATTTCTTTTCAGACAGCTAAGCATTGATTTTTCTATGGAAATGAAGAACTACACAGTCGTGACTGAGTTCATCTTGCTGGGAATCCCTGAGACTGTGGGGCTAGAAAGAGTGCTCTTTATTCTCTTCTTATCTTTGTACCTATGCACACTGTCAGGGAATGTGCTCATCCTCATGGCCATCATTTCTTCCTCCCGCCTTCATACCCCCATGTATTTCTTCCTGGGAAACCTGTTCATATTTGACATGGGTTTTTCCTCAGTTACTTCACCCAAAATGTTATTTTATCTTTCTGGCCAGACACCAGTCATCTCTTTCCAGGGATGTGCAGCCCAGTTGTTTTTCTATCATTTCCTGGGCTGTACTGAGTGCTTCCTGTACACTGTAATGGCATATGATCGCTTTGTTGCTATCTGTCACCCTCTACGTTACACAATTATTATGAATCATAGGTTGTGCTCCATTCTAGCAACAAGCACCTGGATGGGTGGGTGTGTTCATGCTACTATCCTGACCTCCCTTACTTTCCAGTTACCTTATTGTGACCCCAACCAAGTAGGTTACTATTTCTGTGATATTCCTGCTGTCTTACCTCTGGCCTGTGCAGATATATCTTTAGCCCAAAGAGTTAGTTTCACTAATGTTGGTCTTTTATCTCTCATATGCTTCTTCCTCATTCTCATTTCCTACACTCGCATTGGGATCTCCATATCAAGAATACGCTCCACAGAAGGCAGACGACGAGCCTTTTCCACCTGCAGTGCACACCTCACAGCAATTCTTTGTGCTTATGGGCCCATTATCATCATCTACTTACAGCCTACTCCTAGTCTCTTGCTTGGGTCAGTGGTTCAGATATTAAATAATCTTGTGACCCCTATGTTGAACCCTTTAATCTATAGCTTAAGGAATAAAGATGTGAAATTTGCCCTCAACAAAGTATTAAATAAAATGAGACTCACTGCTGGAAGTGAATAAGCTTTTAAATACTAGTGGACAATGCCTGACTCCTTCTTAGTAAGCCTAATTCTCAAGAACATCTTTTAAATCTTTTTCTTAAGAAATTACAAACCACTATAAATTATTGTATCTTTTGAGCTTGCTGATGACAATATGTGTATGTGTCTATACATTTCTCCATGTTTTATATGAAATTGCTTGTTCATAGAATCACATATTTTTAATAATGAGTATTTTCTTTTTATTATGAACTTAATAGACATAAAAAGCATTAATATTTCAATATACAAAAAAGTACAGAAAAATACATATGGAAGTATAAACATGTCATGTACAGTCTTTAAAACATATCAGTCTCATATAGTAATAACAAATCTGTCATATTAATAATGGTCATTGTATAACTTATTTTCCTAGCTTTAATTCATTTTGCATCTGTAATAATTATTCAGAAAATGCACTGGTTGGTTGATTTTCCCCTATAAATAAATGACTCCTTAGTTCCTTAATCCTGTCAGAGGGAATGTAAAGGTAAACATATACAAACATATGCATATGTTCACACACAGAAGCACATGTATGCACATACACATGTCTTTCAATCAGAGATTTATCACATATCTTAGAAGGACAGAAAAAAAAGCAATAAAAAAATGAAAAAAAAAAAAAAAGCTGTAGTGGAATACTGAAACTATCCCTGTTTTTTTCCTTTCTTCTCAGTCCTTGATAAGGAAATAAAATTGAGTCCCTCAGTAGAAATTATAAAACAATTGTACCTAACCATGCCAGTTTGAAATATCAATGAGATTTATGATGTCAAGTGGTTAAAATTCCTACCCATTGATTGGTGGTATATGATTCATGGTGACACAATAAAGTCACTGAGAGATGCTACATCATCATTATTATTAGCAAAACAAAACAAAAACAAAAACAAATTTATCCAAATTGTAGCAAAACAGAAATTAGAGAAGGTGTACAAAGGAGGATATATACCAGACAATACAGAGGAAAGGCGCTTTCCAAATGGAAGCATGGTGGCCAACTAGGAGAAACAGGTCTAGACCCAATGCAAGTGAAATTCTCTAAAACAGTAAAGACATTGCATTTGAACCTCAAATAGGAACTAATCCATGTGATATTTCAGTATTGAATGTATTCAGAGATAAGAACTTGCAAAATGGAAAAGTTAAACATTTATCAAATAGTAAAAGAATGATAATGATTTTATTGCTCCTTATCTTTTTACACACACTAAGCAATTTAACCATTCTCTGATGCTCACAAGTTATTATGTTTAATAATATGTTCACAAAGTGCCATGATCTTAATTTAAACTTAAAACCTTTATCAAATGTCATTCTTTTGTCTTCTCTTTGTTTCTTTGTATTATTTAGTGCAAAAGTGTCAAAGCCTGAAAGTTTCATATGTGGCCACACTTCCCAAATATAGCCTGAACTAAAGTAAAATGTAATTGGAAATATTTTTAAAATAAATAAAAATACAATAAAACATGTACAATGTTTATATGGTTTTCTAAGACAATATATTTCTACAGAGATCATTACTGTGGTTTAGTAACCTACCCCCATTCTATTTCTTTGATTATGATTTACTGTATACCCGATTTGAAAAACGGTTATCTGGGATAGGAGGAATGGAAAAAATTAAAGAGGAAAATGAAAAAAAGCAAAGCTGTGATGGAATATTGAAATTTTTTCATATTTCTTTCCCTTCTCAACCACTGCAGAAGAATGAGAATTGATTCCCTCAGTGGAAACTTGATAACAATACTCAGCCTATCATGGCAATTACTATCAGTATGATCAAGTGACAAACTCAAGAAGGAAGTCATAGAAAGGGGACAATTTTATGTCCCTTTCATAATATCATAGGCATCCACAGACAATCCATGTAGTTAGTTTTCATGACAAATCAAAAAAGTTTGTATATATATTTTAAAAGCATAGAAAACAGGTAACTCAAAAATATTGCAATAGGTAAGTGGAAAGAATTTTTTTCTAATCTTCTTTAAGTGCTACCAAAATGAATTAATTCCTTGCAGTAATCCAAAGAAAAAGCTTTTTTAAACAGAAAAAAGAAAACTGATCTCTTTCTCACAAGAAAGGAGAAAATCAGTCCATTGGAGCTCTTAGAATGAAAGGAGACTCAGGTGCAAAATTGTGTCCCCTCAAGTGAAGCTTCTTAGCAGTCTTGAGATATTTTTGTGGATGTGAGCTCCTTGTTAGCCTTATTTCTGTCTTGGTCTTCCTCTTCTCTACCCAGCATAGTCAATCCCTCTGGAACTCCACTCTCCTCTCACTCTACTAATATTTTGGGGGGTGGGGAGGGAGAGAACAGGAGATAAAAAAATCTCATGACATTTTTAGTTCACTTTGTTTCCTGGAGAGATCTTTGTGCAGGTAGTGTTGTATAGTCAAATGCAAGTTATAGATGGGATAAATTGGGAATAATTCCACAGAGGAAAGATTTCCTATAGAAGGCAAGATTTTGGCTGAGGAAGAGATCAGGAAGCAGAGATAAGAAGGGAGAACATTTTAAACAGCCTGTGGATATTCTTGAAATTGAGAGAAAGAAGATCGTGTTCATAAAACAGCAAGGAGAACAGTGTCACTGGTTTACAAAGTGTATGTGGAAGATACTGTAAGTTGTCTGGTCTGAAAGCTGGAGATCATAAGATTGTCAAAGGATTTGAATGCCATATAGATGATTTTATATTTGATGTTGGAGGTGAAAGGAAGCCACCAGAGTGTATCAAGGGAGTGACATGTTAAGATCTGTACTTTAGGAAGGTAATTTTGTTTTTTGATTTTTTTGTTATTTAGATATGAGATATGTGTGTGTGTATTTTAAATTTTTCAACATTTACTTTTATAAGATTTTTATTTCCATCTTTTCCTTTCTCCTTCCTTTCTTTCACCATCCTTTGGTCAGAAAGCAATCTGATATAGGTTGACAATATACAATCATATTGAACATATTTCCATATTAGTCATGTTGTGAAAGAAAAATCAGAGCAAAAGGGAAAATATGTAAAAAAAAAAAAAAAAACTATGCTTTTATCTGCATTCAGACTCTAAAATTCTCTGGATAGGAATAGTCTTTTCCACCATGAGTCCTTTGAAATTGTCTTAGATCACTGTATTACTGAGAAGAGTTAAGTCTATCAACATTGATCATTGCACAGTGCTGCTCTTACTACGTACAATGTTTTTCTGATTTTACTCATTTCATTCAATATCAGTTCATGCAAGTTTTTACAGGTTTTTCTTAAATCTGCTTGCTCATCATGTTTTAAAATACTTTTCTCATCATTTCTTATAGAACATATTTGTTATTTGTTTGGTCTTTGTTCTCGAATAGGGCCATGACATTAGGAAGGTGATGCCATGACATACAAGTGAACTGGATTTAAGTGAGGAAGAGCTGTGCAAGGTCACCTGTTTACTTTCCCTTCCAGAGCTATCTAGATTCAGTAGCCAGATATAGATCAGTATACGTAGAGATAGTCCTATATTATTCCATTATATTCATATAACACAATTTGTTCAACCATTTCCCAATTGGTGGGTATCGCCTTGGTGTTCAACTCTTTGCCCCCATAAAGGGAGCTGATGTAAACATGTTTGTATATGTGTGTCTTTTTCTTCTTTTTATGATCTTTTTGGGACCCAATAATGTGGTATTACTGAATAAAATGATATGCATAGTTTTATAGCCCTTTGGGCATAGTTGCAATTGCTCTCCAGTATGATTGGCTCAATTCACAATAACACAAATGTACCAAAACATTAATATTCTAATTTTCCCACATTCTCTCAAACATTTATCATTTTTCTTTTTTTGTCAAATTTTCTGTTTATTCTGATCTTTTCCATAGAGTTTTATTATATCTATTTTTATTGAATCATAATCTGAAAAGAATGTATGTAACATTTCTGCCTTTCTGTACTTGATTGTGATGCTGTACTTGTTTTTGTTCTAAAACTTGATCAACTTTTGCATAGGTTCCTTGTACTCTTGAGATAAAGATATATTTCTTTTTATCACCTTTCAATTTTCTCCACAGGGCTATCATATCTAACTTTTCTAAAATTCTACTCATCTCTTTAACTTCTTTCTAAGTATTTTTGTTCATATATTTGTTTGTTTTTGTGGCTAGCTTTATCCAGTTCTGAAAAGAGGAGATTGAGGTCCTCTACTAGTATAGTTTTGCTGTGAATTTCTTATTGTAACTCACTTAACTTTTCTAAAAATTCAGATGCTAAACCATTTGGTGTATATATGTTTAGTACTGGTATTACTTCAATGTCTGTGGAACCTTTTCATAATATGTAGTTTCCTTCCTTATCTCTTTTTGTTAGCTCTATTTTTGCTTTTTCTTTGTCTGAGATCAGGATGACTATTCCTGAACTTTTTTTTTTTTACTTCAGTTAAAGTATAATATATTCTGTTCCATTCTTTTGCCTTTATTTTGTGTGCATCTCTTTCTTTCAAATGTGTTTCTTGATTCTGGTTTTTAATTCATTATCTATCCATTTTCATTCTATGAAAGAGTTCATCCAAATCACATTCATAGTTACAATTACCAGCTCTGTATTCCCTTCCATCCTTTTTTCTCCCATATATTTTTTTTTTATCCTGTTCCTTCTCACCAGTAGTTTTTTTTTTTTTTTTTTTTTTTTTTTTTTTTTTTTTTTTGCTTCTGACCTCCCTCAATCTATTCCCAGTGCTATCACCCTTCCACAACTTTTCTTTCCTATTTTCTCCTTTTCCCTATTTTCTCCTTTCTCCTATTCCCTATAGGGTAAAATAAATTTCTACATCCAACTGGGTGTGCATGTGGTTCTCTCTTTGAGCCAAATCTGATAAGACTGAGATTCAAATAACGTTCATCCCTTTCTCTTCTTTCCCTCTATAGTAATAGGTCTTTTGGACTTCTTCACATGATATAATTTACTCCAATTTGCTTTCTCTTTCCTCTTCTCTCAGTATAATCCTTTTTCACTCTTTAATTCCTTTTTTATATTATCACATCAAAGTCAACTTATGCCCACACCCTTTATTTACTTATACTCCTTTCAGTATAATTGATTTTTGGTTGTAGTCCAAGCTCTTTTGCCTTCTGGAATATCATATTCCAAGCTCTCAAATTCTTTAATGTAAAAGCTGCTAAGTCCTATGTAATTTTGTCCTCTTTATTTATTTATTTTTTCTAGTTGCTTGCAGTATTATCTCCTTGACCTGATAATTCTGTAATTTGGCTATAATATTCCTTGTAGTTTTCATTTTGGTATCTCTTTCAGGAAGTGATCAGCAGATTCTTTCAATGACTATTTTGCCCATTAGTTCTAGGATATAAGTACATTTTTCCTTATGAAAGATGGTGTTCAGGCTCTTTTTTTGATCATGGCTTTCAGGTAGTCCAATAATTTGTAAACTATCTCTCCTGGATCTATTTTTCATGTCAGTTTTTTTTAATAAGGTATTTTATATTTTTTTTCTTTTTTCTTTCTTTTGATTTTGTTTGACTGATTGGTAATGACTCAGACTTATTAGCTTCCATTTGCTCAATTCTAGCTTTTAAGGAATGATTTTCTTTAGTTACCTTGTGTATCTGCTTTCCCATTTGGTTAATTCTACTTTTTAAGGAATTTCTTTTTTCCAGTTGACTTGTTTTCCATTTGATCATATGTATTTTTTAAAATTTATTTATTTTTAATAAATTTTCATGTTGAGAGAGGAAAATCAGAGCAAAAGGGGGAAAACCATGGGAGAGAAAAAAATAAACAAACAACAACAAAAAAGAAGTGAACCTACGGTAGTATGTGTTGATTTATATTCAGTTTCTTTAGCTTTCTTTTTTTTTTTTCTGGAGGCAGTTGGCATTTTCTGTTCAAAGTCTATTGGGGTTGTGTTAGATCACTGAACCACTAAGAAGAACCAAGTTTTTCATAGTTGATCATCACACATTCTTGCTATTATTGTGTATAATATATTCTTGGTTCTGCTTGTTTCACTCAGCATCAGTTCATGTAAATCTTTCCAGGCCTTTCTAAAGTCAGATTGATCATCATTTTTCATAGAACAATAATATTCCATTATCTTCATATACCACAACTTGTTCAGTCATTCCTCAATTGATGAGTCCTTATTCATTTTTTAATTCTTTGCTACTACAAAAAGAGCTACTACAAACATTTTTGCACATCTGGGACCTTTTCTCTTCTTTATGATTTCCTTGGGATACAAACCCAATAGTGGCCCTGCAGGTTCAAAGGGTATGCAAGTGTGATAGCCTTTCGGTATGGTTCCAGATTGCTCTCCAAAATGATTGGATCATTTCACAACTTCACTAATACATAACATTATATTTATCCCACATCTCCTCCAACAGTTATCATTATCTTTCCTGTCAACATAGCCAGTTTGAGAGGAATTTTGTATTTCTCTAATCAATAGTGATTTACAGCATTTTTTTTTTCACATGATTATAGATGGCTTTAATGTCTTCATCGGAAAATTGTCTGCTCATATCCTTTGACCCATTTATCAATTGGGGAAAATCTTGTGTTCTTATAAATTTGACAGTTTTTTTTTATATAGTTTAGAAATGAGACTTATCAAAAACACTGACTGTAAAGATTTTTTTCTAGGTTTGTACTTCCCTTTTAATCTTGTTTCTGTTGGTTTTGTTTGTGCAAAACCTTTTTAATTTACTGTAATCAAAGTTGTCCATTTTATCTTTCATAATGTTCTCTAGTTTTTCTGTGGTCATAAATTCCTCTCTTCTCCAAAGATCTGATAGGTAAATTACCCCCTTGATCTCCTAACTTGTTTATGGTATCATTCTTTATGCCCATCTTGACCTTATTTTTGTAATTAGTGTGAAACGTAGATCTATTCTGAGTTTCTGTCACATTATTTTCCAGTTTCCCCAGCAATTTTTGTCAAATAATGAGTTCTTATTCCAGAAGATAGAGTTCAGGGGTTTTAACAAATACTAGATTGCTATAGGCCTTGATTATTGTGTCATGTGTTTCTAATTTATTCCACTGATCCACCACTCTATTTCTTAGCCAGTATCAAATGGTTTTGATGACTGCTGCTTTATAATATAGTTTTAGATTTGATACTACTAAACCACCATCCTTTGTATTTTTTCCTTAATTCCCTTGATATTCTTGATCTTTTATTCTTCCAGATGAATTTTTAAATTATTTTTTCTAGTTCTATAAAATAACGTTTTATTAGTTTGATTGGTATGGCACTGAACAAGTAGACCAATTTAGACAGAATTTTCATTTTTATTATATTAGCTCAGCCCAACCACAAACAATTGATATTTTCCCAATTGTTTAGATCTGCCTTTATTTGTATGAGAAGTGTTTTGCAATTGTATTCATATACTTCTTGAGTTTGTCTTGGCGGTAAACCCCCAAGTATTTTATTTTGTCTATAGAGATCAAACTTCAGACAATGCTCATCCCTGTCTCTTGTTTCTCTAAATCGTAATACATCTTTTGAGCTTCTTCATGTGATCTAATTTGTCCCATTATACCTCTCTTTTTGCATTACAGACCTTTACCCTTTTTTTTTGATGTAATCACATCAGAGTCCATTTTCAACCATATCCTTCATTCATATGATGCTTACCTCTATCTGCCCCAGTCTTAAATACAGTTCTCAAAAGTTACAGATATCATTTTCCCATCTAGAGATGTAAATAGTTTAATTTTTAAATAATATATATACATTTTCCCTTATCTACCTTTCTATTCTTCCCTTGAGTCATGTGTTTATAGATTAAATTTTCTGTTTAGTTTTGATTTTTTTCAATAGAAATAATTGAATGTCTCTTACTTCAATGAATATCCATTGCTTCCCTGAAAGATGATGCTAAATTTCTCTGGGTAGTTAATTCTTGGTTATAACCCTAGGTTTTTTGCTTTCCAGAATATAGTATTCCAGGCCTTCTTATCCTTTATTGTAGAAATTGCCAGATCCTAGATAATCCTGACTGTTGCTCTTGATATCTGAATTATTTTTATCTGGCAGCTTGCAGTATTTTTTCCTTGAGATTGTAGTTTTGAAGTTTTGCAATAATGTTTCTTAGGGTTTTCCTTGTGGGATCTCTTTCTAAAGATGATTGATGGATTCTTGCAATAAATATTTCCCCCTTCAGCTTTTAGAATCAATTGGGGGCAGTTTCCCTTAATGATCTTTTAAAGAATGCTATACAGGTTCTTTTTTGGGTCATGGCCTTCAGGGATACCAATAATTTTTTAAATGTCTCTTCTGGTTCTATTTTTCAAGTCAGTTGTTTTTCCAATGAGGTATTTCACATTTTCTTCCATTTTTTTAATATTCTTTTTAGTTTTTTTGACTGATCCTTGTTGTCTCATTAGTGTCCATTTGCCCCATTCTAATTTTTAATCTGTGATTTTCTTCAGTTAACTTTTGTATCTTTTTCCCCCATTTATTTAATTCTAATTCTAATTTTGAAGGTGTTGTTTTCATCAGTGGATTTTTTTTTTTTTCATTTGTCCAATTGTATTTTTTAAGCAATTGTTTTCTTCACCCAATTTTTTTCCTTCATTTTTCAAGCTATTGCCTCTTTCTTGCGTACCTCTCATTTCTTTTTTTCATTTTTTCTTTTACCCCTCTTATTTGCCTTTTAATATCTTTTATGAACACTTCTAAGAAGCTTCTTTGTGTTTAAGACCAATTTATATCGCTCTTTGAGATTTCCTCTGTGGACATTTTATCCTCATCTGAGTTGATTTTTTGGTCTTCCCTGTCACCATAGTAGCTTTCTATGGTCAAAATTCTTTTCTATTTTTTGCTCATTTTCTTTCTTTTTGTTTTGTATTTTCCATTTTTTAACCTTTATGGTTGAACACTGCTTCTGGAGTAAAGAGGGCACTGTCCCAAGCTTCCTGTTCAGGCTTGAAGCTTGGTTTTGAGTACAGGGACCATTTGTATTTTCAGAGGGTAGCTTTGCCTGCTCTTTTCAGGAAACAGCCTGCTTTCTTTGAGTTTGCCTTCTGAGCAGTGACTGGAGGCTCTCACACTGATCTACTCCTCTATTGAGCCAGGTCTTAGTTGCCAATTTGCTGTAATTAAGACCTCTCATCAGCTTTCCTAGAATTTGTCACTGGGCTAAACCCCCTTTTCATCCCAGTGAGAAGAACCTTTGTTGAAGTTTTTCTAGTCTACGTTGAACTAAGGAGTGGTTTCATTCCATCAGACTATGTTCAGAAGTTTGGTTTCATATGGCTTTTGAGGAAAAACTGGGAGAGTTCAAACAGCTTCCTGCCTTTACTCCATTATCTTAGCTTGATCTGTGGAAGTCTCTAAGTGTATTTTTGAAGGAATTATTTTTTTCAGCCAATTTGTTTTCCTTCCTTTTCCAAACTATTGATGCTAGCTTGCATACCTCTCATTACTTTTTCCAATTTTTTAAATTTATGTTACTTGATTTTAAAAATTCTTTTTGACATCTTTCAAGAAGACTTTTTGGACTTGAGACCAATTTATATCTCCCTTTGAGATTTTGTATGTATGCATTTTGTTCTCCTCTGAGTTCGTATTTTGATCTCTGTCATCACAGAAGTGTTCTATGGTTATAATTCCTTTT
Organism: Antechinus flavipes; assembly: GCF_016432865.1. Classification (NCBI taxonomy): domain Eukaryota; kingdom Metazoa; phylum Chordata; class Mammalia; order Dasyuromorphia; family Dasyuridae; genus Antechinus; species Antechinus flavipes. Next base: position 381,653,581 of record NC_067400.1, on the reverse strand, counting down.
TGTTTCTTGCTCATTTTTTTTTTTTTTTTTTTTTTGCCTATTTCATGTATTTTAAAGTTGAGCTCTGCTCTTGGAGTATAGAGGGCACAGTCCCAAGTTTCTTTTGCTGGGGGGACTACAGGTGGGGTCACTTTCTTTGAACATTGGGGCCTCAGGTGCTTGATGGCTTACTCACTGAACTGAATAGCCCAACTCAGTCGTGCCTATTATTGCCTGATTTTCAGGACTGGCAAGTTGCCTTTAGTTCCAGGAATGAGGATCTACAACTAGCCTGTAATGCCACTGCTAGGGTCTCAGTTGCTGATCTATGATGAGGTTAAGAGCCTCCCACTGGCTTTCCTCCCAGATTCTGTTTGCCTTGGACTGTGTTCCTCTTTTATGCAAGTAAGACATCTTTCCTAAAGTACTTCCAAGCTATCTTAAGCTGAAAGATTGTTTTATTCCATCTCTTTGTAGGTTCTGTTGCTCCAGAATCTGCTCAGAGGTTTGATTTAATGTTGTTTTCAAGGCAAATTGGGAAATCTCAGACAACTTGCTGACTTCTCTCCACCATCTTGGCTCCATATCACCAAGAAAATCATTTAGAAAAATTGAATAGAAGATGGGATGAAATAGAAAGATTTGTGGCAGGGAAACCAAGCAACATCCAAATTCTTCAATGAAATTGGTCTATTATAATCTTATTTCTGTTTTAACTCTTCCTGATTTAGGTCGGTATCATATTTGATTCATTTTAAAATTGATAGGATTTCTTCTTTACCTCTTATTTCAAATAATTTGTTTAATATTGGAATTAGTTCTTTAAATGTTTGTTAGAAGTAACTTGTAAAAGCATCTGGTCCTGGTGCTTTTCTCTTAGAAAGTTCATTTTTAGGCTATTCAATTTCTTTTTCTAAAATAGGTCTGTGTACATACTCTATTTCCCTTTCTGCTAAGATTGGTAATTTATATTTTTGTAACCATTCTTCCATTTCACTTAAATTGTTAAATTTGTTAATATATAATTGGACAAAATAGCTCCTTATAATTTTTTTTAAAATTTCATCTTTGTTAATAGTATATTCATTCTTTTGATTTTTTATTTTAGTGGTTTGGTTTCCTCTTTTTAAAAATAAAACCAAGCAATTGCTTCTCTTTTTATTTGTCTCTTTTTTCATAAAACTAATTGTTAGTTTTATTTATTAATACAATGACTCTTAAAATTTCAATATTTTTAATCTGACCTTTATTTTTAGGATTTCCAATTTAATGTTTAATTGGGGATTTTTAGTTTGTTTTTCTAGTGGTTTTTAAATTGTATATTTAATTCATTGACCTGCTCTTTCTGTATTTTAACATTATAAACATTTAAGGATTGTAATTTTACTCTTAACTGCTATTTCTGTAATTTGTTTCTTAATTCACTCTTTTAAAAAATTATTATTGTTTATTGTGGAGTTTGTTTTTAATCTATTTCCTTCATGATTTATTAAAATATTATTCTTGTTGCATTAAGATCTGAAAAGAACATTTTTAATATCTCTTCTTTTAATTATAAAAAAAAATATATCCTAAGATATAGTCAATTTTCATAAAGGTCCCATGAACCATTGAAAAAAAAATGTATATTCCTTTCTTTTTTCCATTCACTTCTCTCCAAATATCTATCACTCTAGATTATCTAAAATTCTATTCACTTCCTTAAATTTTTACTTATTTATATTTTGGTTCAATTTGTCTAGTTTGGAGAGGAGAAGATTAAAGTCCCTTCCTATTATAGTACTACTATATATCTTCATCTAGAATTCATTTCATTTTTCTCGGAAAAAAATTGATGCTTTTAGATTTGGTGCATTTTTGGCTTCATTGTCTGTGGTAGTCTTTATCAAAGTGTAGTTAACCTATTTATATCTTTTAATTAATTCTATTTTAACATTAGCTTTGTCTGAGATCATCATTAACACCCCTGCTTTTTTGTGCCACAGTTCCCTTTTGATGTCCTGACCTAGTTTCTCTAATTTTCTTATTTAGTTACTCTGCCTCCGGTTATGACCTTTCCCTCTTAATGTTTGATAAAATAAAGGTCTACCTCAGTTGCTCTGCCCCAAAATCCCAGGCTATAATCATTCCCTCTTAAATGGTTGATAAGATAAAGGTTTTATATCTTTAGGTTATAGTCATTCCTTCTTGATATTTGAGAGGATAAAGGTTTATCCATTTTAGATGTCATTAGAATATCAGGAGCCTCTCTAGTACCTCCCTCCATTGTGTCATCCCAAATACCACCCCCATTATGTCATTGTTCTTGTTATCCTATAAAAAAGCTTGCTCTGTGATACTTAGGGCTTGATTCTGTGAGACGATAGTCTCATCCAGTCCTGAGACCAAGATCCATATGGTGTCAGTATATCTCTCCATTTAATAAACTATTAAAGTGGTCTCTAATCTCTGTCTTGCTTAGTCTCCCCAGCATTACAATAGGACCAAACTCCTGAGACAATCGTGATAATATGTTAGTGAGAACCAAATTCTGGAGACTACTCCCTGGCCCTTATCCTGGACCACAGAATTAGCATGTCAATGATAGAAAGCTGGATAAAACTGTCTCCTCTCTCTTAGCACTTTGTTAATTTCTTTTGCAACCTAGCCCACTATAACTGGCATTACAATTACAATAAAACTTTGCCTCTTGACTGGGAAATGGTTCAAGCCTGCAAATTCTTTTGAGACAGTTCATGACACTAGTCTTTGAACCCAAATTTTTGGGATCCCCTTTCCAACCTCAACAGCATCACATCCAATGAACTCTAGTTCATTCAGCCATTTTTCAATTGTTTGAATAACTTCTTCCTTTTCAGTTGTCACTACAAATATTTTTATACGTAAATGACATTTTGTTCTTTCTTTTATTTCTTTTTGGTTTAAACCCAGCAGTGGAATTTTTCAAAGGAACATCTTTTGGACTTATGCAGAATCTAAAAGCTCTGTTCTCTGAAGTCCTGAAACAGGAATGTTTGTGAAATTAGAAACCAGCAATAGTAAGATATTATGATGGCCAGTATATGATACATTTCTTACTACTACCTTTCAGCATATAGGGGAGAAACTTCCTAGGCAAATAATTATAGACTGAGAGACGATTTATTATCAGTGGAAAAGAAATCAGGAACTTTTATTTCTTATACTTCTTTGATGGCTTGGAAGAGGAGAGAAACTGACTGGACATGTTCATAAAACTACCACATTCATAGTCATAACTATGAACCTGCCTAAGTCTAGGCAAAGTCTACTACTTGATGCAGTACTGTATGTTGTTGTATTTCTTTCATTGAGTCAGTCACTAAGGAAAATATAACAGCGGGTCAAGCTTGTTTGCTTGTGGGTTAGAGGCCATAATGAACTGATCACATGACTGTGGTTCATTGAAATACAGGTGACTAAGGGAGGAGGTAGAGTTTTCTCTGTGGAATACATTCTTCATTCACCACACCCATGAGACTAACAAAGAGAATACAGTCAATGAGAGAGGGGGGTGGGAAAGGAGGGAGAGGGGGGAGGACTGATATTCATTGAAATACAAGTGACTAAAGGAGGAGGTAGAGTTTTCTCTGTGGAAAAGGTTTTTCATTCACCACACCCATGAGACTAACTAACAAAGTCTCAGTCAATCAGAGAAAGAGAGGGCTGAATTACAGAAGAATTCTCACTCCCCAAGAACCACAGAAAGCTCAGAACTTGCTTTGGTGTTGAGTAGAGCACAAAGATGAACTTGGAACTGAGGATCAGAGATGATTAGTGATTTAAAATTGGATTTTTAGAAATTATCTGGTCACCGTCTTGCAGATGAGGAAACTGAGTACTGCAGAGGTTACACAGGTAACAGCATAGCTATTTAGCGATTTAGAATATAACTTAGGTCCTCTAAACTTGGGGAAAAAATAGAATAGAATTTGGCTCTTCTAACTCTAAATGCAGTTTGTCTTTCCACAGTATTGAACAGGCTGCAATGCCAGAAACTGCAAGACCCAATTGGTAAAGAGAATATTATTGTCTTTCTAGCACCACCTGGTGGTCAAATTAAGAACTAGATTTCTCTTTAAAAAAGTAATACTAATAATTTATGTAACTTCCTTGCTACTTATGCCCATCTGCCTGCCTAGTCTGAAGGGGAAGCTAGATAGATCAGCATCAGTGCATAGAGCACCAGGTAGAAAAATGCAGCTTTCTGAGTTCAAATCTGGTCTCAATAATTTACCAGCAAATCATTTCCTCAGTTTCCTCATTTATAAAATGAGTAGGAGAAGGAAATGACACCATACTCCAATGTTTTTGGCAAGAAATCACAATAAATTTACACCTGGACTGAGCAAAAAATTATACTGAGGCTCAATACTATTTATGTATATTATTTTATTTCTATTAGAGTCTTCCTAGAATTGTTCATTGTTCAGAAAGAGGCATATAAAGGTATGCCTTTAGTTTTTGAAAGGCATACCAGAAAACTTTGTCAGGTCCCACCAAAATGAACAAATGAACAAAATTAACAAATGAAACTACATCTGGTGATAAACTGCCTTTTTATTTTTTGAGGATTGTCCTGCTTAGATTGAGAAGGGCTCAACATGAAGTTGGCTACAAAATAATGAAATGGTTCATTGTAAAAAAACTATCTTAATAATATCCATTAGATTATATTGAAATTGTGATCTCTGTTGGTAGAAGAAATATAGATAATACAAGTATCATACATAGATAATAAATAGTCTCAAAGTTACTTTATCATGATACTTTAATAAATTTTATTATTTAAATTAGCAAAGCCTCTAGGCATATCCAGCAAGTCTTCATTAAACACTTATTATTATTCAAAGTACTATAGGAGATAGAATATTTAGATAAGGCAGTCTCTGCCTTATAGAGCTCACAGGTTAACTTGGAGGTATCACAAAAGCACCTGGGGTACCCTAAAAGTCTTAGTAACTGTTTTCTGTTATAAAAAAGAATAAAACTGCACTAAGACTTTTGGGATTCCCTGTAAACACTAGTATAAGATATTACAAAAGTGCATTTGAAAAGTTCAGAACAAAGTACTTTATGAAATCTGGGGCGAAGAAAGATCTGAGATCAGGGAAGGTATTATCCCTGAGATGACATTTAAATTGAGTTTTATGGGATGATAAACTAGATTTGAATTCTAAGGATATAGCTCAAATTGCCTACACATCTATGGATGGGCAGAAACTGAGCAAGCAAAAAATAGAAGTACAAACAATCCAGTCATAGATAACACACAAAAAAAAAAAAAAAAGAAAGAAATGGATGGAGTCTGTTGAGGAAATGATAATAATCATGAAGAGTAATAGGTGACATAGTACTATGTGCTTAAAGTCAGGAAGATTCATCTTCTTGAATTTAAATCTGGCCTCAGACATGTATTAATTGTGTAACTCTGGGCAAGTCACTTAATCTTGTTTGCCTCAGTTTCTCATTTGTAAAATGAGTGATGAAGGAAATGGAAATTCATTCCAGTATCTCTGCCAAGAATATCCCAAAAAGGATCATGAGAAGTCGAATAAATTTAGATCTGGAAAGAATTTTAGAGAAGCATAGCTTTTTAAAGATGAATTAACCAAGAAGAAATAAAATGACTTGCAAAAAAAGTTATGACTTCATTTTTATTAAATACAGGAGTGTTCCCATTTGCAGTTAGACCCCAGCCCATGGCATTGCAGGAATATTTATGAATCCATCATCACTACTAATAATCCTCCCTCAAATTTTTGTTTTCTACCAGATAAAACCAAATGGTCATGAATCAAAAGTAAAGAGACTAAATTGAACACACTAACCAGGCAAAACAGTCAAGTGAAACAGATAAGAAACATTCTCATAGCTATTCCCAAATGACTGCCTCCTCTACAATTGTATCCCAGGAATTATTCTGCTTAGTTCCAAATTAACCATTCTTCCTCTCCAAGGAAATGAGAGAAGAATTAAGGATTTATTATCAGCTGGATGCTGGAGAAACTTTGCCACAAAAGGAATACTGGGCTTCTCAGCTCTTGAAATACAGTCACTAATCTCCCACATAACTCCTTGTAGTCTTAGACTGAAAACCTGATTATGTACTAGAGGTCAGCATACTATCGCCATTTTCTTCCCTACTCTAGGCAACTAATCGTTACAATACTATCATTATGTGAGGGTGTGTGTGTGTGTGTGTGTTTAACATAATAGTACTTTATCTTTTCCCCAGATACAAGAATGATTTTACCATTCATTTTTATATTATTTTGAGTTCCAAATTTTCCTTCCTCCTTCCCTTCTATCCCTCCTCTTTTTCTAAAGAAGGTAGACAGTTTTATCTAATTTATACATATGCTATCATGTAAAACATATTTACATATTAGTCACAATTATGAAATAAGAAAAAGATCAAAAGAAAGAAAAAAAAACGAGAAAAATTAAAGTGGAAAAAATGCTTTTATTTGCATCATTTCTTTGTCTAGGAATGCATAGCATTTTTCCTAAGTCTTTTGGAGTTGTCTTAGCTCTTTGCATTGCTGAGAATACTTATGTCATTCACAAGTGATCATCTTACAATAATGCTGTTACTTTGTACACAGTACATTTTACTTTATATTAGTTCATGGAAATCTTTCTAGGTTTTTCTGAGAGCATTCATTCATCATTTCTTATAGCACAATAGTATTCCCTCATAATTATATACCAGAATTTATTCAGTCATTCCTCAACTTATGGGTATTTTCAATTCTTTGTCTCAATTTTAAATTCTTTGCAGAAAAAAAGCTGCTATAATTTTTTTGTGTATATAGTTATTTTCTTTTTTCATTTTTTAATCTCTACATTGCTAGGTCAAAGGATGTACATGGTTTTATAATCCTTTGAGCATAGTTCCAAATTGCTCTTTAGAATGGCTGAAGCAATTTACAGCTTCATAAACAATGTATTAATGTCTCAGTTTTCCCACATCCTCTCCAACATTTGTTATTTTCCTTTTTTGTCCTTGTATCTTTTATCTTTAAATGGGATTACTTCCTCCATTTCATACTCCTCCCTCAATCCCTTATTCCATTGGGGGAGGGAAGGAGGCTCTTAGAAACTCTAACTTGTACAGTTTGAGAGAGCTTTACCATATATAAATATACAAATATATATAGATGTATGTATGTATGTATATATAAATATACTTTTTTAAACATGGGAGAAAGGACAAAGTACCCAATATAGAAAAAGTATATACACAATTCAATAAGGATATAGTTAAGTACGATATTTTTTGTCTTGTCTTTTGCATAACTGTGTGCTCTTATTTCATAATGTATCTTGCCCCCTGATTGTGTGAAAATATAGAAAATTATATTCTGTAGTAATGTCTGTGTTCATTTTGCTGTCGGATAAATTATTTTACTGAGTCACTCTTTTGCCAATTATTGTTACTAAACTATTTTAATGGCTTAGGATGGTAATTTTTTTTTTCATTTATATGTTTCCATTATGTAAGTTTACTGAAACCTTAATAAAATATTGAATTCATCTACCAAAAAAAAAAAAAAGAAAGAAATGAGGCTTTTATCAGATAAATTTGCTTCAGTTGTTTTTTTCACAATTGCTTTTGCTAATCATATTTTCCCTTTGTTTATTCTGTTCTTTTTTTTCATCCCGTCCTTCCCCAAAAGTGTTTGCTCCAATAGACCCTCCTTTCTCTCACCCACTCATCCTCTTGCCTTTTTACTTTCCTATAGAGTAAGATAGATTTCTATACTTGTTTGAGTATATATATTATTCCTTCTTTCAGCCAGTTCTGATTAAAGTACATACATTCCCTTTAAATACTCTCTCTTTCCCTCCATTGTAAAAGCTTTTTTAAAATTTCATTTATGTTCGACAATTTACCCCACTCCACCACTTCCTTCCCCTTTCTTCCAATATATTCCTTTCTTATCCTTTCATTTTAATTTTTTTAGATATCATCCCTTTACATTGAACTAGCACTTGTACCCATTCTCCTTCCCTCCCTTTCTCTCTCTCTCTCTCTCTCTCTGTATATATATATATATATTCCTTTTAACTGCACTAGAAATGAGAAAGTTCTTATGTTACAAGTATCATCTTTCTATCTATGAATGTAAGTAGTTTAACTTTTTAAAGTCCCTTATTATTTCTCTTTCCTTTTTATCCTTTTCTGTTTTTCTAGAGTCTTGTATTTGAAAGTCAAATTTTTATTCAGCGCTGGTCTTTTCATCAAGAATGCTTGAAAATACTTTGTTTCATTGACTATTCCTTTCCCCCCTGAAGTATTATATTTAGTTTTGCTGGGTAGATGAATCTTGGTTATAATCCTGGCTCCTTTGCCTTTTAGAATATCATATTCCAAGTCCTCTAATTCATTAATATAAATGCTGCTAAATCTTGTTTTATCTTGACTATGGCTTCACAATATTTGAGCTGATGGAAGTACCACCTCATACCTATCAAACTGGCTAAGATGATAGGAACAAATAATAATGAATGTTGGATGTGAAATACTATTGCATTGTTGGTGAAGTTGTGAACTGAGCCAACTATTTTGGAGACCAATTTAGAACTATACCCAAAGGGCTATAAAACTGCATATCCTTTTAATCAACAGTATCACTACAGGGTCTGTATTCCAAAGAGATCTTTATCTCTTTGAATCTTTATCCAAAGGATAAAGGATCTTTATCAAAGCAACAACAACAACAACAAAAGTGACATCATCCTGGGCCCTAACAAAGCTAAGACTCTATTAGATTAGACAAAATAGAAATGTTGTCAATTCTAATGAGTGTAAAATTTTTAAAATACATGAAATAGGAAAGGTGAAATTGAAATTATTTTGACTACAGAGGGGACTTTATAAATAAATCTGGAAAGACTTCTGATAACAAGTCATTGCTGGGCATCTAGTCTTTGAATGTTTCCTTTTGAGATAGAAGTAAGGTCTTTTAATAACAAAAGTGTGACCTTCACACATGATCAAACTTTCTGTGCTCCCCAACTTTCATCTCTCCTCTTGGGAACAATACTATTCAGGCATAAGATGAAATAAGCTACTTGAACATCTCAGAAACTGAGATGCAGGTATAAGGAAGAAATGGTCCCATGTCTTACACTCCTGATGTGTTGACCACTTGGTGCAATAATTTTCTCAATGCCAATTTCACTTTATTGTTCTTCAGTGTATATATAAAGGGATTCAGGGACAGAATGACAATATAATTCAATACCTCAATCACAGAATCCAGCCAAGAAATAGAAGCAGGTTTAAGATAAGACTCTAGGCCCACAGAACAATAAGATAGAGATTAGATGGGTGCAACAGGTGGAGAAGGATGTGTCTGCCTTCTGATGAGCTGATTTTTAATATAGAAAACAATACAAATGCATGGAATAACAATGAGCAGAAAACATAGAAGAGTTAAAATACCAGCATTGGTGAAACTCATCATCTAGTCTAGAGAAATGTCTGTACAAGCTAGTGGCAATACCATAAGGATGTTACAAAAGAAATTAATTTACCTCATTTGGGCCACAGTATAGTAGCATAAAGATGAAAAATTTAAGCATAACTGCACGCAGACAGCTCCGCTCCTCAACTAGAAATCCTTAGGTTCATAATAACTGTATACCTCAGATGACTGCAAAGTGGTGATTGTATGCCTTCACAATATAGAGGAAACACTCAGTGAGCCCAGAAAATGGTAGAAGAATTATTGAGATGGACAACCTTGGTAAGAGATGGTATGACTATCCTATGAAATAAAGAAACATTTTAGGAGAACTTACAGAAGGAAAAAGAGCAATTGAATGCTTTGTATCCATTCCTCTTGTGAGGAAAGGGAATTTTTTTCAAATTTTAAAAAAATTTATCTTAAAACAAATAGAAAACAGAAAAAAATTGTCATTTCCACATGAATTCTCATATGAGAGGATTCAAAATATATAACAATAAATTTCCATTTCAAGGAAGCATAATATAACATAATAAAAATAATAAAAAACACATTTCATTCAGAAGTGTCCATCTTTCTTCCTTGTAGGTTTTCTTTTGTTCTCTGATATGTACTTTTTTACTTCATTCTTTTTCCCCCTTTCTTTCCCTAAATCCCCTAAGCAGGCTACAATTAAATATGAAAAATATTTTTTTACATATATACATGTACATGCATACATACATATACATACACAATACACACACACATATGTAAACATCGATATACATTATGTCTTGCTTTCTATCCTACTAATTCTTCTACTTTACTTCCACCTATTAACTTGCCTTCCTATTACTTAACCTCCCCCTCTGTTCCAGCCCCAAGAGTCCCTCCTTTCTCCTTTATCTTTTCCCTCCCTCTTTATGCCTTTTATTCCCTTTCCCATTGATCTACATGCCTTATTCCACTCTTGTAAATCTACACACATTTCTATAACCCACTTTATCCTGTTCCCTCCCCTACTTATTTCTTAATAGATTTTGGAGGGTGTTATACCCTTCTTGGGATAGAGATAGAGATATATAGATATATGTATAAATATTTCCCTCTTTAATCTGTTATTGATATGATCATGATTTCAAAACTACCAGCCCTCCTCTCCCATATAATTTCTCTGTGTTGGTTCTTTCCCTTGCACTTTATTCATATAGTATAGTTACTATTTTTACCTTCTTCTACATGATTTTGCTTTTTATAATCACATTCTACTAAGTTCTACCCAAATCTTTCTTTGAATGAGTCAATTACTAATGACAATCTTAGAGATAGCTTTTACATGAGTTCAGATTTATTTGGAACAAAATCCTGAAACTCTGACAGTTCATTGAATGTTCATTTTTTTTTCATTTATTTTATACTTATTTTTTCTGATGATACTTTAGTACACCTAGTTCTTTTAATTATCGATACATAATATTACAGGACCTTCAGTCTTGATAAGTTGTTTTTATTTTCTCTATCTTGTGTCCCAGTTTCTTAAAAATGAATGCATGTTGTTCCTCTAGACCTAAAGCTCTGCTTTGTAATCTATTCCATATCCCACTAGGGTCTTGTATTGATCTCATTTTTTTCTCTTAGCAACTGGAGCTTTCACCATAGCTCCAATAGTTGAGTCCTTTATTGTTATCCTCTACTTCTTCTCCTTTTGTTGCCATCTTCCTAGATTTGTGCCTCCTAGCTGTTCTGCAATTGTTGTGATGACTGCTTTTCCCACTTACTGTATTTCCTTAGACATCTCCTCACAAGGACTATCTGTCTATTTTAGGTCCATTCTTCCTTGATTGTTTACCCATTTGTAGCAGATATTTTTTAGATAACCACTGTTTGGATCTTTCTAATTGTCAGTGCTGCTCCATAGTTTGTTTTTCTTTTTATTTTGCTGAAGTAATTTTATTCTATTTATTTATTTTTTGCTGAGGTAATTGCCTAGAATCACACAGCTAGAAAGTGTTAAGTTTCTAAAGCTAGATTTGAACTCAGGTCCTCCTGATTTCAGGGCTGGTACTCTATCCAATACACCATTTAGTTGCCTTTCCATAGTTTTTTTTTTTTTTTTTTTTTTTTTTTTTAAACTGGATTTGTGATTTAAGGAGTACAACAATGCTAATTGGCACTTTATCTGTATTTTATCATCTTTGAAAGTTCCCTGTGCCACTGAGAGATTATGTGATTATCATACAACCTCAGTCTTTAACCTCAGTGAGCCCAATTCTTTCTCCTTGATAGTCTACTGCCTCTTTTGTTTCATTTTTAATGATTAGAAGCAAGAAGCTTCAGTACTAGTATATATAAGGGATAATAGAATAAAGATAAACTCTAAAATCTCATTTTAAAGCACATGAATATAAGCAAAGGAGTTATGATGGGAATCTTTAGGGGATGATGTTGAAACAAGCAAACAAAAAAAACCTCTCCTATCCAAAGAGTAATGTTAAGTAGTAACTTGTTCAAAAATAATTCATAGAAGATTACAAAAACGACTTTAAAAATTCAATGAGGAGAATTGAGGATTTTTTTTTAAATAAGAAATGATGCAAGAAAAACAAGAAAATTATGAAATGAAAGTCAATCAACTAGAAGAGATCCTGGATGTTAAGAGAAAATTTTATACCTTGAAAACAAGACTTGGGCAAATGAAAACCAGTGAAGTTAAAAGAGATCGAGAAATAATAGAACAAAACAAAAACAATGAAAAATATAGAAAAAATGTAGACATCTCATAAGAAAATCAAATGATTTTCAAATTAGATCAAGAAGAGAAACCATAAGAATAACAGGACTTCCTGAAAGCTATAATTTTAAAATAGAATCTTGATAAAATAATGCAAGAAATAATAATTAAAGAAAATTGAAATGTTAGAGCAAGAGAAGAAAGTAGAAATAGAAAAAAAAATCCACCATTTATTACCTGAAATAGATTCTATAAGGAAAATATACAGGAATCATAGCCAAATTCCTAAACCCTCAGGTCAAGATGAAAATATTAAGAGCAACAAGAAAAAAAATTGAAATACAGCAGAGCCATAATTAGAATCACAGCAGACTTAACAGTTTCTACATTAAAAGACCAAAAAAGACCATATGCAAGAATTGGGGTTGCAGCCAAAAATATCCAGCAAGGTTAATCTTAATCTTGAACAACAACAACGACAACAAAAGGGCATTCCGTGAATTGTCAGACTTTCAGTCTTTTGTTGCAAAAAGATCTGAACTTGGGAACAGCTAGATAGTGTAGTTGGATAGAGCACCAGTCCTGGAATTAGGAGGACCTAAATTCAACACTAAACATTTCCTAGCCCTGTGACATTGGGTAAGTCACTTAACCCCAATTGCCTCATCAAAAGAGAGAGAGATAGAGAACAGAAAACTAAAGTTAATAAAAAAACATTTTTTTGACATATAAGATCCAAAAGAAATATAAGGTATGTATCAAAGATTAATTACAAGGGACTCTATAGTCTCTGATACAAAGGGACTTGTGTCAGAATAGGCACTTAATAAAATAAATGCTAGCTGACTGACTAGCATCTCATTTAATCCTCACAATAGAACACAATAGTCCTATGAGACAAATTCTATTATTAACCCCATTTTATTGATGAGAAAACTGAGGTTTAGAGAGGTTAAATAACTTGTTCACAGTCACAATACTAGTGAGAATCTGGGGCACAATTTGAACTCAATTCTTTTTAAAATGTAAGTTGCACTCTCTTCTCAGGGCAAAAATATTGGAAATTGAGGAGAATCCCATTAATTGGGGGATGACTCAAAAGCTGTAGTATGTGTTTGTGATCAGATATTATCATTCTATGGGAAATGATGAGCAGGATGTTCTCTGAAAGAAAAAAAAAGGATATTTTCAGAAATTGAAAAAAAACAAAAAAAAAAAAAACAAACCTTGGAAAGTCCTCCATGAATTCAAGCAAGATAGAATGTACTATATACAAAGCAATGGAAATGTTCTGGGAATGACCAGGTGTAAAATGACTTTTATATTCTCAGTAGTACATCTATGACTATTTTGAAAGACTTATGAAGAAAAATTCTAACCATACCCAGAAAAGGAACAGATTGGATCTGAATACAGATTAAAGCATTCTCTGTGTGTGTGTGTGTGTGTGTGTGTGTGTGTGTGTGTGTGTGTGTGTGTGTGTGTCTCTCTGTCTCTGTCTGTCTGTCTCTCTGTCTCTCTCTGTCTCTTGTCTCTGTCTCTCTGTCTCTCTCTTTCTTTGCTTAATTTTTCTTGAGGGTTTTTTGTTTTCATTAGGGTAGGAGATCTATGTTTTCTTTCACAACTTGGCTTTTATGGAAATGTTTTGTGTAATTTCACATGTGGTCTTTTAATTGTGGGTGAGGATAAGAGAGAGAACCTAGAACTCAAAAATTTTTGTTAATGCAAAAATATTTTGTTTTAAATGTAACTAGGGAAAAATATTAAATAAATAAAATAAAGTATTCAAAGAAAAAACCAAGGGACTCAACAAGAACAAACTGTTTATGTTTTATACATGAAAAATAAAATTGTATGTCTAAGGTTGTCATTTGTAACTGCATGGTATAAAAAAAAAAAACACTGGGTAGAACTGAGTATAATGTGATTCTAAAAAGCAAAACTATAGGAAAAAGTAAAAAGTAATTATATAAATTAGGTACAAGATGTAAAACTGACAAAGGAATTAGATGGGAGAGGAGGCCTGGTAGTTCTGGAACTCTACTCTTATTGTGAATGAGTTAAAGAGGGAATAATATATACATTTAGAAGTTTAAAAAGTCTTTTAAATTCTGAAAGAAATAAGAGGGTAAGGAGATGGGAAGCAGGGAGAGAATAAGGGAGGAATTTTTAGAGACAACCCAACTCACATCAGATTTGGCTTAAAGAGAGAACAACATAGTCATATAAAGGGGAATAAAAGTCTTCTAAGTTTATAAAGAAATGAGAGAGTGAGGGAGTAGGCTAGATGAGGGCATATATAAGGGTATTTCAATTAATGGGAACAGAATATAATGTATAGATTTAAAAGAATGGGATAAAGAAGAAACGACATATATTGTAGGAATTTTTTGTTTTGTTAGTTGCAAGCCCAATTCATTGATCTGTTCTTTCTTCATTTTGTTGATTTTGTTAGGAAATAAGACTCTTTATGATTTCTTATTCCATCATTTTACTGAAAGTCCACCTACATATTTTTCCTTTTAAAATGTGTAGAATTATGTATTTGAAGCTGAAAGAGACCTTAGAGAAAAGCCAGTCTCTTTGTTTTAAAGTTGAAGAATTTAGAATTAAAGAGTGATTTGACCAGGATAATACAAATATTAAGCAGCAGAGTCAGAATTTGAACCTTCACCCAAATTCAGTATTCTTTGCCCTGTGTCACTCTACCTTATTCCTGGAATGCTCTCCACTCTCCTCTTAACTGGTTGAATTTATAACCTTCCTTGTCAAGCAAAATTGAAATGATACTTTATCCATGAAAATTTCTATGATCTTACTTATTTGTGTAAGTTTTCCCCACAGATTTTCTGTACTTTTGTTTTCTGTCTGTGTAATATAATTATTATGAATATGTATTTTTTGTTTATTCATTCTTCAATTATAAGCTCCATGGAGACAGTGACCGTGTTCTACATTGGGTGCTTAATAAATGTTTATTAAATTGGTAGTTCTGGAACTCTACTCTTATTGTGAATGAGTTAAAGAGGGAACAATATATACATTTAGAAGTTTAAAAAGTCTTTTAAATTCAGAAAGAAATAAGAGGGTAAGGAGATGGGAAGCAGGGAGAGAATAAGGGAGGGATTTTTAGAGACAACCCTACTCACATCAGATTTGGCTTAAAGAGAGAACTACATAGTCATTTAAAGGGGAATAAAAGTCTTCTAAGTTTGGAATTAAAGAGTGATTTGACCAGGGTAATACAAATATTAAGCAGCAGAGTCAGAATTTGAACCTTCACCCAAATTCAGTATTCTTTGCCCTGTGTCACTCTGCCTTATTCCTGGAATGCTCTCCACTCGCCTCTTAACTGGTTGAATTTATAACCTTCCTTATCAAGCAAAATTGAAATGATACTTTATCCATGAAAATTTCTTTCTCTCCAGAGAAGGAAGTTGGTGAGAACTGAGAAGTTAAAGAAAGGATATTAGTCCATTTCATATATGAGATAATGAAAAAAAAAATTGGCAGAACTGATAACCATATTAAATAGGTAAGGGGAATTAAAGAAATCAAATGCATAGCCTCAACACCCTAAAAATACATGTATAGCATAGTACATGGCACATAATAAACACTTAATAAATGCTTTTTGACTATATCGTGTATAGTTCTTGACACAAAATGTTGAATTCAAATTCATATGTTGGTTGGATGTTTAAAATATGATTATGGCCATAAAAAATCTTGTTCAAAATGAACACAGATTTAATGGGAGTGTGTATTAAGCCTTAGGTATTTAAAAAATAATTTTTGTGAAGAAAGTGTTGAAAAAAGTATAGGAAGTTTTTAAGAGGAATATTTGAGTAGCTATTAACGAGGAAACAAATAGGCATAATCTTGTTGGAGGAATATTTTATAGACCACCTGAACAGGAAGTTGCAAATGTATGATATGTTTAGGAAGCAGAACAGAAATCTTTCATAGAGTTTTCATTCAATAGTTATAAGGCACTTCCATGAGAACTTCATCAATTGAAAGACCCTCTCTGCCTCAAATAGAACAGTTTATTGATTCTTGATTTATGTTAATAACAAGTCTAATGTTCAAAAGATGAAGAAAATGAAATGGAACACTGTCATTCCATACATGATTCTATTTGTAAAAAAAAAAAATAAGTGAAATCTTAAGAAATCTTGAGACAAAGTAACCAATTATTAATTTTAGTGTTTCTGATAGTTTTTTTTTCCTTAAAAAAAGATAACCATAACCATTCATATACCTTTGATTATGGAAAAACAGATTTCAAAGAGTTTGTACAAAGGTAATAGGATCTGTATTTACTGAGGGGGTAAATAACAAAAGAGAAATGAAATACTCTGAAGAACGAAATTCTAATACAAACATCTATATCAGTACTGAAAGAATGACTATTAGCAGTCAATGCTTTAAAGAGATTCAGATTTTCTCCTTTTTACTATTATCCTCACTTCAAGGCCTCCATTTCCAAAGGTTAAGATAACTTTTTCCTCTGTCTGACCCCACTCAACCTTCCAAAAAAATTTCTGGTCTAACATGAATTCCATTCAGTCAAACTTGGGTAGAGATAGATCTTTTCATATGTCTGTGTTATCCAAGGCTGAGTGTGGTCTGGGTTTAGAGATGATCTACCCAAGAGTGACATGATGTCACTCCCAGTTGCTAATTGCAGTGAGGGCACTTCTTTTTGTAAAGTCCTCCTTTCATTAATGGTTAATCAAGTTCACTGACACCCTTAGGAAAAACCCTCTTCCAATGGACATATAACCTGTGAGTTATACAATGATTATCTTTGGTCTAAGAGTAAACTAAATGACCACCCTTTTATTATTATCACATTGTTAATAAATTGATTAAATTAACCAGAAATTATCTCTCAAACTTTTAAAATGTCACAACCTTGAAATTCACACATCCTTGGTAATCCCCTCTCTCACATCTTTCTCTGATTGGAGAGGGTAGAAGATAGACAATAGAGAAGTCTTCTGGGACCTTTATTTCAAGAAGACATCCAGCACAACAATCTCATCATTTTCCATTCAAATACACTTCTCAGGACTTTATAATTTTCCCCTTCTGAGTACTTTCTCTCCTTTTCATTTTTTTATATTGTCTTCCTCCTTTAGACTGTGTCCTCCTTGAGGACAGGGATTGTCTTTTGTCTTTCTTTGTATCCTTGGTACTTAGAACAGTGCCTGACACAAAGTAGGCACTTAATAAAAATAGGTCCACCTCACATTTTTAAAAATAGATTACTGTTAACGTTGAAAAGGATCCATAATGATCTAGTCAAAGACTTCCTTCCTCGGATAAAGAAACAGTTCAGAAAGGTTAAGCAATCTTATTCAAATGGGTCATGTTTTAATTTTTCTTAAAGGAAAAAGTTTACTGAAAAGAGTTATTTAGAAGCAGCTATAGATTTTATAATATAGTCAGTCAGGAAGCAAGTGTTGATTAGTTTCCCACAGAGAACAGCAGAACCAAAATTGGCTTTATTTTTAAGGAGGGCTTTGATGTTTTTTTACTCATTAAATTTTAGTTCATTCTATTTGTTCCCGAGTCCTACCCTACTGAGATCTTTATGACTCCTGACTATCATTCAATGTATTGACTATCCTAGCATTGTATCTTTGATGACATGAAACCTTTAATTGAAATATGAATGGTGAAAGATCTACTTTATTCAGGGAAAAAAAAGGCAATTTTGTGATCATTCCACTTATGCATTACAAGTTTTATAGGAAGTAAGTCCTGAATATTCACTCATTAAGACCACATTAAGGTTTCCTAAGAACCAAGCATGACTACCATGCCCACTCTGTGCTGCTACCAATGTCAAATGGAGGGAATAAAATAGAGAGATATTGGAGAAACTTCCAGAGTAATGAAATAAAGATATAACAGGAAGAAAATGGACTTATAACTTAAACCTCTGAAATGTTTGCCAATTGGTACAAAACTTTTCTCAGGGCTAATTTAACATCCTTGTTTCGCAGGCTATATATCAAAGGATTGAGAGAAGGGGTGACAATATTATTCAGCACCTGGATCACAGAGCCAAGCCAAGGAGTAGAAGCAGGTCCAAGATAAATAAGGATTACAGGACCATAGAACAAGAGGATAGAGGTCAGGTGGGCACTGCAAGTGGAGAAGGCTCGGCGCCTCCCTTCTGATGAGCGGATTTTCAATATGGAGAGCACTATGCGAATGTAGGAAATAAAAATAAATAGGAAACATATAAGAGGCATGAGGCCAACATTGGTGAAACTCACCATTTGAACTAGAGAGGTGTCTGCACAAGCCAAGGGCAATACTATGGGGATGTCACAGAAGAAATAGTTTACCTTATTGGGACCACAGTAGGGTAATCTGAAAGTGAGAAATGTAAGGATAAATGAATGAAGACAGCCTCCCAGCCAGGTGCCTATGGTGAGGATAATGCATACCTTATGATTCATAATGACTTTATACCTCAGTGGGTGGCAGATGGCTACAAAGCGGTCATATGCCATCACAGTATAGAGAAAACACTCAGTCCCTCCCAAGCAATGATAGAAGAATATTTGGGATGCACAGCCCTGAAAAGAGATAGCATGGCTATTTCCCATGAGATAGAACAACATTTTAGGAGAACTCACTGAAGGAAAAAATATGTCAAACACAGATAGGTTTGCCAGAAAAAAATACATGGGAGTGTGAAGCTGAGAAGAAGAAATGATGGCTATGAGGATGAGCAGATTCCCCAGCAGAGTGAAGAGGTAGAAAGTCAGAAACAGGATAAAGAGCTCAGTCTCTAGCCCTTCAGTGTGGGGTATTCCCAAAAGAATGAATTCAGCTACTACTGTTTGATTCCTCATCTCTCCATGAAGGTCTCTCCTAAGAGAATAAGAATAATTACTTGAAATATCACAAATAACAGAATGAAAGGTTTCTACCCAAATCAATTCAATATGAGAACCAATTAGAGTTGGGTAATGTAGAACAAAGATCTAGTGAACTGAGAAAAATTTAAGATAACTATATTCTCATTAGTAATTTTAATAATCAAAAGTTTAAACTCTACAAATTTACAAAGATATCATTTGAAAGTTTAATTATTTACATTTGTTTTTATTTATTTGATTTTGTTAACTTCCCATATAAAATTTTCAATTTAATTTTAACAACAGAGGGGACCTTATCATCATGAATTGCTTAGGAATCGATTTCTGAATCTCAGCCTGGTGGATTACTAAAGGGACTCCTTTTGCTTGACCACCTCATTCATTTGATTATCTATATTATACTTTTCCTTGTGAGGTCATGGGAAAACTATTTTATATACATCAAAATCTCATTCTTTGGATACTTTTAAGGTTAGAAATATGAATACAATAACTCAGTGGCAGCTGATGAAATTCTTTACAAATTCAAAATAATGGTTGTTAAATTTTAATTTAAAATTATTAATAGTCTAAAATTTTAGATAAGTAACCTTTTAATTTTGGTAAGTTTGTAGCATTAATATTTCCGAATTTGTTGAGCCTTAAAATTTCACTAAAACTTTTGGGACACCCGGCATCTTCATAGGATTTTGAAGATAGATTTATCCTTATCTTAATTCCTCTATCTCATATATGCTTGCTATAATGATATAATTCTACTTGTCTAAATCTAATTTACTAGTTGTATGATGCCAAATAAGTCATTGCTCTTTGGGGGGGTCATATTTGTAATGTGAAAATAACAGTAATAATACTAATTATATGGTAGTGTTTTCTAACTTAACAAAATTAGATTCATTTTTGTGAGGAAATTGGTTTGTAAATCTTAAAGCCTAATATCAAAGTGTCATAGATTTAAAGTTTAAAATCATCCAGTCCAACCATTTCATTTTGTGGAGCTAGGTATATGCTCAAGATAACACAAAGGAGCTAATTCTTAAATTGTCACTGTGAGCATATGTACCTGGGAAATCAAAAATATTACAAATCAGGGCTTTTTTAAAATTGCTTTGTGAATTGTCTCTAGACTAAAATGATGGAAGATATCAATAAAACAGATTACATTTAAAAGTCTTACGTGTTTTGGTCAGTTAATTGCTAAGCATGTACCTACATGTATATACATTGATATTTACATTTAATTTGTGAGGTTACATGTAGTGGGGTACAGCAAACTTGGAACCTGAGAATAAGTGGTTTATTCTAGGTTACAGAGGCAGCATTCAGGTTGTCAGAATGCAGATCAATATACTCTTTATTGTTACACACTGCCTCTTAGAAATAAATGTTAGTTTATTCTTCTTCTTAATAAAGCATTAGATGACAAGGGGGAAGGGAAGGGAAGGGAAAATGTAAAAAACAATTAGAGACTAAAATTAGTTGATTCTTAACTTCCTTTCCAAATCTGAGAATATGATTTTTAGCAAATCTCATTCAATTTTATCTTATTCCTCCACCACTTGATAATTTCACCCCCAAAATCTATCATATTCTTGGTCTCTTCCTTTTTTCTAAGTGTGCTCAAAAAGATGAAGTTATTTTGATAGTGACCAGGGGAAAAAACAGCTATTACTTCTATTTCACAAAAAAATGGCATATTATATTTGGGAGCCAAATAGAAATGTACTATAGCCTGTTAGTCTGCCTTATTCTCAGTATTGCTCTGTTTTATCAGCATGAATAACTAAGAATTAATTATCCTTTTGTTGTTGTTTTTTGAAAAAAAAAGTTTTAAATCTACGTAAACACTATATACATCATAGATATACCACCCTATTCTGTTGGCAGACTGTTTTCTCTACTGCAAATTTTCTTGTGTAACAGTTATAGGTAATCTTGGTTTAAGCATATCTAAGTAAGGCTTGTCACAAGAAAAATTAAACAGTGATTTGGGGTATCTTCTTCTATCCCTACTCTTCCTTTTTTTTTTTTTTTTTTCTTTATTAGAGTAGCTCTCCCAGGCCACTCAGTATCTTTCTTCCAATGCTATTCAAACTCTGCTTTCAGAAAAGGAACTTTAAAACCCATTCAAAAGAGGGGAGGGGCTAGAGAGAAGGAGGGAATTTAGAACTCAAAATCTAAAAAAACTAGATGTTAAAAATTAAATAATCAAGAATGAAACTATAGAACCCATCAAATCAAGTTGGAAAGATTGATAAGGCTAAATATGATACTTCTCCCATAAGTGTTTACATTTAATAGGGGGCAATAGTTTGAAGGATTTAACCTCTGATTGTTAAGAAATTACTACAGAGTATATTTTTGGATAAGGTACCCAGTATCCCATGCTATTGCCTCTGACTTGTCTTTATTTAAAAAGCAGATTACTTTATGTTAAATTAGTTAAGCATCAGGAGATAATTCTGTTAGTTTGGGAAGGAACAGGTAGATATAAAAAGCCCTTTCTGTTTAAAAAAAAACATTTAAAAAGATAGATTAGCACAAGTCTGGATTTGTATTATATGTTAGAGAAAGCAAATAAATGCCACCACCCCAAAAAATAAAACAACAAAAACAGCCACTAGATTTGGAGTCAGAGAACTTGGGTCCTTCTCTATCTATTTGAACTTGGTCCACTCACTTCACCTTTGTTTCCTCCTTGGAAAATTGAAGCATGTTAATAATTTATAAAGTCCCTTTAGATTTAGATCCTAAAATTGTATATATATAAAGAGTCAGTTGCATGTTATGAAAGGGAAAGGGGAGATATTGAGAGATACAAAAACAGAAAGACAAAGGAAAGGAAGAGAAGGAAGGAGGAAGGGAGCAACAGAGAGAGACAGAGAGAGACACACACACACACACAGAGAGAGAGAGAGAGAGAGAGAGAGAGAGAGAGAGAGAGAGAGACAGAGACAGAGAGAGACAGAGAGAGAGAGAGAGACAGAGAGAATTGAACTGGACCTGGTATACTTTGGAATTTTGTAGTCTCCTTTTGCACCTCCATGGCAACTATCATTTTATTTTATTTTTTTATTTTTATTTTTTCATAATTATAACTTTTTATTGACAGAACCCATGCCTAGGTAATTTTTTACAACATTATCCCTTGCACTAACTTCTGTTCCGACTTTTCTCCTCCCTCTCTCCACCCCCTCCCCCAGATGGCAAGCAGTCCTATACATGTTAAACATGTGACTATCATTTTAACCAGGCTAAAGGTACTGAAAGCGGCACATTTGGGATAGGGCCATAATTTAGTAAAATTGTTGAATCTGCTAAAATTTCTTAGATATTCTTAACTCCCATTTATGAACCTTTTGTATCACTTTCCCATCCTGAAGGCACAATATACATTCAGGAAAGAATCTGAATTGTAGGACTAGGAGGGAATTTTTTTTTTTTTTTGGTTCACCCTAAGAATAAATTTAACTTGTCCAGTGATTAAAAAGAATACTTCAATAGACAGTGAAATTCCACACCTGTAATCACTCAGAGGCAACAAAGACTCATGACCATTTGTTCAGTGCAGTATAAAAGTTCTTTATCATATATCAGTGATACTATACAGTATCTGGAATATTGTCCAACTTTGAGATTCCCTGATTTGTTGATCATCTTGCAGAAGGAACTTCAAATTAAATTTTGACCCTGTTTCTTTATAAATCTTATTCATCCTTTTATGTAGGATAATTTGTACCAACCTATAGGCTGAATCTTATTCAAGCCATAGGACAAATTTAACCTTTATATAAAGAAATGATAAAAGAATCCCAACCACAGTCAATTTTCCTGGGGATCCTATTCTGGCCTAGGACCCAATTTTTGAAATTGGACTCCTGACTTGCTGGAGTTGTCTCCTCTTTTGTCCTTACTGAATTTTGATTTTGTTCCCTTTTTTTTTTTTTTTTTTTTGGAATTTTACAAATTCCAACTTTGTAACTTGAAAATGGTATTAAAGTTTTGTCCTACTTACATCTTATCCTGATTTTACTAGTCCTCCAAAGAAATATGCCTGAGACCCTATGATCCTAATGACTTCCAGTCTTGTCCTCTGTTGATTGTCTGTTATACTGGTTCTCCATCTCCAAGTAGGACCTGGATTACTTTGATATCTGACTCTTCTTACTCACTACACATACTGAGTTTTTCTACCATGGATTGTCTGTTTCTGACTGTCATTTCTTCTGAACTTTCTCCATCTGATCAGGTAATATTCACCAAGGTGATTTTCTAATTTGACTATCCTGCCCCATTTTCTGTGGTATGAATCATTAAATTCTAGTACTAATATTTTTTCTATAGAGGAAATTGGACTAGAAACACATCTGAGGTATTTTCCCACTCTAAATTCTATGATTACCAATCATTAGTTACTTAGAATCACTTAATAGTAGTCATGACATTTTTAAGAGGCATTTGCTTTTTAACCTTATATATAAGACGTTGTCTCAGAGAGAATTCTTGCTTCTATAATGAAATGACAGAAATGTTTCATAATCTGGGAACTTTTCTCAGGAATTCTGGAATTCTTTTTTATTGCTGTCAGCCATTCTGTCTGTGCTGAGGCCTAGGGTTCATATTACCCACTCTTCCCTTAAAATTCCCCTTTATTCTTTCCTGCATTTCTTTTGGCTGGTATGGTCTTTTTGGGAGAGTGTAACACATGCCTGCTTTAAATAAATATCAAATAGAAATATGGTACATTATACATAACTAGGTTCACATAGTAAACCTTTAAATTATTTTGGTGGTGGTTGTTATTACTCAATACATATTTCATTAATACACCAATGGGACTTCCTTGCTTTTCTAGGTCCCTTATTTTATTTCTTCTGATAAGTGAGAAACACAGAGGAGATAAAGAAAGAATGAATGAATGAAGAAAATAGGAAAATCTACACCCAAAGAAGGAATACTGGGAAATGAATGTGAACTATTTGCATTTTTGATTTTCTTCCCGAGTTATTTTTACGTTCTGAATCCAATTCTCCCTGTGCAACAAGAGAACTGTTCGGTTCTGCAAATATGTATTTTATCTAG
Organism: Antechinus flavipes; assembly: GCF_016432865.1. Lineage (NCBI taxonomy): Eukaryota > Metazoa > Chordata > Mammalia > Dasyuromorphia > Dasyuridae > Antechinus > Antechinus flavipes. The sequence continues at coordinate 381,629,405 of NC_067400.1, read as the reverse complement.
GATATACTCCAACATATTTAACATATATAGGACTGCTTGCCATCCTGGGGGGGGGGAGGAGGGAGGGAGGGGAAAAAATGAAACATAAGTGATTGCAAGGGATAATGTCGTGTAGAAATCATCCTGGCATGGATTCTGTCAATACAAAGTTATTATTAAATAAAATAAAATTAAAAAAAAAAAAGAAAATAGGAAAATGAAGATAGAAGAAAAAGAGTGAGCAGAAAAATAGCAGATACTTACATAACTGAGCAAGAACATATCTTTCATATGTTAAGGAAAAAAAAATGTGATCCTTCTAGAAGTTCACCTAGATGAAGAAAGAACTCCTTTAGCTCTGATTTGTCACTGCTAAGGTACCATAGAAGTAGGTCTGGACTCTGTTATTTTTCTTCATAATCAAGGATATACTCGGGTTGCAAGACAAAGACTTAACTGTGCTTTTCTGTCTTGCTGTAGTTTCCTCTCAGACTACAGGAGTCTCAGTATTCTTCCAATATCTAAGAGCTTAAATGACCTTGAAATCCCCTTGGATCCAATTCCCAGCTACATCCCTGACTCTTCAGGGAACCTGGTGAGCAGAGGGAGCTGCAATTAGCCTAGATCTTCTTCATTTTCTTCTTTGCATAGTTCTAATGATATGGAAATGGGGGAGAGATGGGAAGAGAGATAGTTTCTCTAATTCCATTTTCCCAACACCAGTGTGCAAGTAGTGGATGAGGCTGAAGTACAGTGAATTCCAGGAGAAACATTCTCAGATAAAGTAACCTCAGAGGCTGAGGAACAAAACTATGGATGGCATAATGGATAAAGTAATTGGCCTGGATTCAGGAAGACCTGAATCAACATTGACCTCAGATACTTATTATGTGACCCTGGACAAGTCACTTAACCCTGTTGACCTCTCTTTTTTCACCTGTAAAATAGGTTGAAAAAGGAAATGACAAGTCACTGCAGTATCTTTAACAAGAAAAACCCAAAATGGAGTCATGAAGAGTGGGACATTCCAGTTGTGACTGGAATGACTGAATAACAACAATAAATAAAGATGAACTATATTTTATTTTCCTCCTTACTGGCAATATATTAGTGAGTATAACTCATTCTATCTTCAAGGAGGTCTTCACTATATTAAAGATTTATTGCCAACATATGATATTCTTACGAGAAACAATTATATTTTTCCATACTAATAAATCTGACCTTTGACAATTTCTTTGATTTCAAGTGTTGCATACTTTCTTTCTAATGTATAATGCTGTTGATTGAAAATGTACTCTTAGTAGGTCTAAAAGGCTATAAAAATCCAAGAAAATTAGCTACTAGCCCAAGAGATCCTCTTTAATGCACTAATAAATTTATTTTTCTTTCAATCTGGCTACTTACTTTTTGACTCCAGTCTTTATGATGGGTAAGATTATTCCTGGTTTCTCAAGGGACCTAAAATGAGAAACTCTCACAATACCTTTATTCTATAAGAGTAACTTAGATTATTTTCCCCAAAATATTTTACTCATATTTGCTTGGTTGGTTGTTGTCCTTTATTTTCAAAGAGGGCCAAAATAACAACATTATGTTAGTGTCAAATTACAGTGTACTCATCTGTAACTGATCAGACCAATAGGAGCTTGGAATGCTCTTCCACAAGTCAGGCACAAGTAGTTCATATGGACATTTGAAATGGTTTCTTTAAATTTGTGCATCCTATGTATCTTTTGAACTACTTCAATTGTATTTTTCTCACAACACACAGCACCTTCTCTGATGAAGGAATGCCATACTAAGAGAGACTCTGAGAGTATCTTTGTTTCTCTTTTTTTCTGGCCACCATGTTAGCATTTACCCTTTGTGAGTTCTCTATAAAAAAAGATTTTTTTAGTTTTGATTTTTTGTTCATTTGTTTGTTTGTTTTGGCAAGCTTATGTTTGGCATTTGAACAATGTGGAGAGTTCATCAGAGTTAAATTCTCTGCAATAGTGTTTGAATGTTCCATAGTTTAGATCAAAAAAGGATCTCAATATCTGGCTTCTTATCCTGACAAGTGATATTCAAAATCTTCCTAAGACAATTCAAATGGAAGTGATTCTGTTTTCTGGCATGGCACTGGTATATTGTCCAGGTTTCACAAACATACAACAATGAGATCAGCACAATATCTATATAGACCTTCAGTTTGGTAGTCGGTCTAATATCTCTACCTTCTCAGGAGGAGTCTCTCAAACACTGAGCTAGCTCTGGCAATGCTTTTGTCAATTTCATTATCAATATGTATATCCCTGAGGTAAGTGAATTTATCCACAGTATTCAAAACTTCTCCATTTGCTTTAACTGATGGTTTAACTGATGGATGGTGTGGTGCTGACTTATAGAGCAGTTGTTTTCTTAGTGTTAATTGTTAAGCCAAAATTAGCATCAGTGAAGTTAATGGAGGGATTTTAAGATGGAACTCTATTTGTATCAGTTCAGGGTTAACCAACATATATTGAACTTATAAAGAAATGCTTAAGGGGGTGAGGGAGTAGTATAAAGTATAAGAGGTATGATAATATATAAGATGTGTAAATTAATGGGAAGGGGATAAAGAGGGAACAACATATATATTTAGGAAGGATAAAAGTCTTCTAAATTCAGTTAGAAACAAGAGACAAGATAAGGGGCAAGGGGAGAGAATAAGGGAAGGATTTTGAATTGGGAGAATAGATTAAGTAATACAAGGGCAGGGTAATGAGTAGAAATAAAGAAGAGTCAGGAGGGATAGGAAGAAAAAGATACCCACAAACATAAAATAAAGATCAGGAGTATAATTTTTTAAAGTTAAAGGTAAAATAGATTTAATCAAAAAAAGAAACATAGAGAAGTTATAATATGGCTTAGTCATATTAATCAATATTGTTTAACAAAATAACTAGATGGTATAAGATTGGAATATTGCTGTAGTATGAAAAATGATGAGTTGGTAGAATTAGAAAAATATGGAAAGACTTGGACTTATTAAGGAAAATGTTACCTAACTTCAGAGAAACAGGAGACCAGGAAACATGGAATGATTTTACATAGGTGCAGTGACTGTATATATTTATATATGTTATGATTATGAATATATATGTGTGTATGTCTGTATAAATGTATGTATATGTATTATATAAGTATGTATTTATGTGTATACATATGTATATTTGTGTTATCTCCATTTTTAATTGTAATCTTATTGAGGGAAGGGAAGAGGAAGGAAAAAAAGAATAAAGTAAAAAATGTACCATAGAGAACAAAAGAAAACCTATAGAGAAGCAAAGAAAAGATGGACATCTCTGAATATAATGTGTATTTATTATATAAGTTTTCTTGAAATGAAAATTTGTTGCTTTATATTTTAAATCCTCTTAAGATTCTATTGTGCATTTGTAACAGTTTTTCCTTTTTGTATTTTAGTTTAAAATTTTTTTTAATTTAAAAAGAAAAAAATATCATAAGTAGCAGAGAATAGATCCATACTTTGTTGCATCTCAGCTTCAGAGACTACATTGAATGCACAATCATCTGAAAACAAAATATCATGCACCAATTACTTCAATTTTAGTTTGTATGAAAAGGATTTCATTTTGAAGATTTTAACATCAATGTGCTAGCTGACCGTGCTGTCATGTTCGTCCTCATTATGCCAACATAACTAAAAACATCATGTTTGGGATCCTGTGCACAGCCTTGTTTCACTCCATATGTGACTGGAAAAGAATAAGAGATCATCCATTATTCAGAACCCAGGAAAGCATATCATCGTAAAATTTGGACAATATTGATGAACTTTTCTGGACAACCAAATTTGGACATAATTGTCCATAAGTCCTCATGAGTATATTATTAAAGGACTTGGTCAAATCTACAAACATGTAGAGATCTTTACTCTCTCCTGGAATTTCTCCTGGGTTTGTCAGGCAACAAGCACCACATGGATCATACTTTGAGCCTTTCTGAAGTCAAACTGGCTCTCAAGTAGATAACCATCTTCCAGGTGAAGGAACAGACTATTAAGGAGAACTCTGGCAAGAATCTTACCAACAATAATTAAGACAGAGTGAATGTCATAGGACAATCTATTCCCTTTACCTTTATCAAGATGAATATTGGAGATGTCTTTGAACTCCTAGGGGATAATGTCCTCTTGCCATATAAACAGAAAATTTCAGTCAGCTTTTTATAAGCAATGGACTCCAACTTTGTAAATCTCACCTGGAATAGAATCAATACCAGGTTCTTTGCCACACAAAAGGAATCTAATAGCATTCAAAAAACTCTTCTTCAGCTGGAACTACAGCAAGAAAGGGATGGACCTCACGTTGAGGTAATGCTGCCTTCAACATTACTTGAACTGATGACAGTCTGTTGAGAACACTATGGAAATGTTCAGTCCATCTCTCTAGAATTATGTCTTTATTACTAATCAATGTTTCTCCATTAGCACTGAGTAGTTGAGATACATCACCAGTTGTTAGTCCATAGACTTTAGGGCATTATAAAAATGCATTAGATTGTTACTCTTGGTATAAAACCGAATTTCATCTATTGAACCAAGTAAACTGCATCTCTCTAAGCTTCTTAACTTTACTTGATGTAATTCAATGCTGCCTTCTTAGAAATGGATAAACTATCCTACTGGTACATTTTATAGAGTACTCATTTTTGATTTATCAGCTTCTGGACTTTTCCCATCATTTTCATCAACCCAATCTTGATATTTGTGAGTGTTCTGGCCCAAATGAGGAAATGCAGTACCATACACCAAATCTCTGAACACTGCCCACTTCCTTTTCTGTTGCCAACTATGTATTGGCTCAACTTTCAATCCAAGTTGGCAACATACTATTTCTGCTAAGGGAAGTGCTCTATTGACATTAATTCTTCTGACAGTCTTTTTGCATTGGAGTTGAAAGTGCATTGCACTTTTGTTGAATGAGAATATTTATCTTGAAAAGGCAAATCTATGATCAGTTCAGCACTCTGCCACACACTGCTTTCAAAACATTTCCTTGTTTTATTCAGGGCCATTATTTGTATGTAATACTTGCTGAATTCTCACATAAATTTTCTACCTACTATTTCTCTCTATTTCTTTGTCTTTTTCTTTCTGCTTGATTTTCTCATATATGTACATATGAAGCTCTCTGTCTCTTACAAGATCTTTAGATTACTAGATGTGGGGGGGATGAATGAAACACTGGATGGGAAGGGAAGAAAGAGGTCAAGGAGAAAGAGATAAAGACAGAGACACAGACAGACAGACACACACACACACACATACACACACACACACAGAGTAGTTCATTAGGAAAATGGGTAATGGGAGGTCATTAGAACCTACTATGATATAACTCATATAATATGAGTCAGTAGCATGAAATCACAACTGAGAAAGCTAATATAATCTTGGGCTGTATTAATGCAGGCACATGTCATATTGGACTTTGAAGAATATATTCTTGTTTTGTGTTGCCCTGATCAGATAGTGTTTGACAATTAGAGCCATTCCAAAGTGGAATTTGTGCCAAGGAAAGTAATCTTCCCCATGGCTCCTCTCTCAAAGTTAAAAAAAAAAATCATTTAAGTAGATTGTAATGGAAACTCTTGTTTAGATAGAGGTTAAAATGAATTTTAAGGTCCCTTACAACTCTGAAATTCTGAGATAACTTAGTTTTGTGGTAGTAATTTGTTAAAGCACAGATGGTCATTTTCTCTGACTCCTTTGGCTGTCCACTGTTCAAAGAAGGCCAGTTTTTATAGACCAGGAAGCTACATCACTACAAGAACAACAACAACAACAACAAAATCAGAATTTGTAACAAGTATTTGCACTTTAAGTATGACATTAAAGGAATTCTTGATGATTTATTTAGTAATGCCAAAAATAGGTACATCTTATTATCATAAAATACAGAAATTTTGGCAAACTAACAGATATGATTGTTTCACCTTAGATTTTCAGATTTGAAATCTTATGAATCCTTTATCCTATTTTCCTTATTGTTTTATACCATGGCAAAATAAAAATATCTTTGAACTAAGGATTAGAAGACTTGAATGTTAGTGCTAATGATTCAAATTCCTATATTTGCACTTAACATCTCTGAACCTCAATTTCTTTATTTCTAAAATGGAGATGATAATGCCCATAGTGTATAGTTCATATGGAAATAGTTTCCATTGTAGATATATTGTTCTAATGATAAAAGTTCCAATAATGATGAAAACTAATTGATGAGTGATTTTGATATTCATCATACCAGTGAACCATTTTCTTTGTCTTCCAGTTTTAGGAGTTTAAAATAACCCTAAGCTCAGAAATCTCCTAGGCACTTACTATCTCTTTAGAGAGTAATATTTTATCTTGGGATCTAGTCTGACTGACACTATGTTCCTTGATTTTCCTTCAAAAAAGAGAATTTCAACATTGTTCTATCTTGAGGATCTTTTCTCCTCTCCGAGTTTGATCAATTTTTAAATGAAACTTTTCAGTCAATATGGCATTAGAGCACTAATCATTTCTATCCTGGACAGAAAGAATAAGGGATAAAGTATCATGAGACCTGGCTATTTATAGTTCTGGTTCTGCCACTCATTTGCTGGAATTTCTCAGACAACTCAGTTCCTTCTTTCTCTACCTTATTTGCAACAATTATAACACTGAACTAGATGACTTCTGAGGTCCCTATGAACTAAGTTGCTCTAATTTTGTAACTTGCCCATGAAAGAGAAATGAAAAAATAAATGGCTTCAGATAAAGATGACCGTGTTGATTTATACTACAAGGTGAAAGTGGTAGTAAGAAAAATGTTAGATAATGGGTTACCACTCTAGCCATTAATGAAGGACTTCTGAATTAATATTTGGCATCTTACAGGTCCAGAATAGAATCAGGATTGGGATATGACAAGATGGATATACATATGAACATCTTAGAGCACTCTTGATGACAGCCAATATAGGAACACTGCTCTCTAGACATTGTGGAGAGCCATGGCCTCAACAGGACTTGCCACCAAAAAAAAAAAAAATTCTTCTAACAATGGTAGGAAAAGAAAAGGACAAGGACATTGAAGGAGAGTATTTTGTAATTTTTTATAAGAGGCCTATAAAGTGAACCCTGTAGAGCACTTTGGAGTGTATTATCTGGGAAACCTGCTTGACATTAGATTTTGGTTTCTTTGTTTTAACCTCCTGTCCTATAGATCACATTGAAAATGAAATTTATCTCATTTTGTAGATTCAACTATGGAGGTACATGACTATCTATAAAAGTTCAATCCTTTCTCAATATTCATTTTTATCTTGTTTCATGAAAGTGGAATGTTATTCTTATTTCCACAAAACCCCTACATTCTTTCTTCTTTTTCTATCTATATAGACACCACTCTGACTCAGGTCCTCTTCATCTTTTCCCTAGATTATTGTAATAGTCTCCTAAATGTTCCCTAATCATTTTTGCTGCAAACTTCAACTGTCCTCACTGCCCTGGAACTGAAATCAGGGACCCTGCTTTCTTGAAAATGCTCATAGCTAGCAGGATCCCTGTTCTTGTGCAACCACACACACACACCAGGCATGTATTAGTTCCAGTTCCCCTGCTGTTCATAGCCCAGGACTCATCTGGTCAGCAGAGTTGTGCTTGTCAATACTTGACCATGGAAAGTTCTTTAGTTTTCTCCTATTCAACTGTTGGATACTCCCATTGTCTGTCATTGGTAAAAAGTTACTGAGGCTGAAGCTACTTCCCAACAGAGCTGTCCCATGTCTTGTTGATTGTTGATTTCACAGAGCTGGCCTTGAGGTGTTTGCACTTCACTCAGACCAAATCTCCACCTCTGGTGGTCAAGTCTTTCCTGGAGTCTTTTTGAACTGTCTTAGGTGGACAACTGCTTTGCACCAACTTTTGTTTATTTCTTTGCTCTGCATTTGTTTTGAGGTGACAGTCTGCCTTGTTTTTTATTTATTTATTTTTTTTTGTGGAAGAAATTTGTAGAGCTTAAAGTTTTCTGACCTATTTTACCATCTTCCTGGGATCTTCAGAATAAATACTTGCAGCTCTTTTTATAGTGACAAGGAACTGGAAACTGAGTTGCTGCCCATCAATTGGAGAATGGCTGAATAAGTTATGATATATGTATGTTATGAAATATTATTGTTCTATAAGAAACGATCAGGAGAATGATTTAAGAAAGATCTGGACCTACATGAATTGATGCTAAGTGAAATTAGTAAAAGCAAGAGAACATTGGATGTAACAACAACAAGATTATATGATGATCAATTTTATTGATAGTTCTTTTCCACAATGAGGTGATTCAGGAAAATTCCAATAGTCTTGTGATAGAAAGAGCCATCTGAATCCAGAAAAAGGCATATGGGGATTGGATTGTTGTACCCATAGTTTCCTTTTATTGTTCTGCCTCAGTTTCCCCAAATCATTCTGCTTTAGTTCCTTGAATTGTTTTGCCTCAATCTTCCTGGTTGCAAACCCCCTTCCTGACCATTAAGGCTGAGATAATTAGGGCTGGGAGCCCTGACTATTGGTATTCCATAGAGTCATAAATTGCAGATAAGTTACTTAGATATATGCTTACATATCTCTTGTTCCAGATTTTCTGTCTCTAATGACTACCCCCTTCACTCCCAATTTACCAGAATTTATGGTCCTATCCCCAATCTGTCAGAACCGAATAGATGGTCCATTCCTGGAAATGCCCACCATTTACCAGTGTTTGGACTCCACCGCTTGCCTTTGTCTCCCCCCATCCCTTGGAGCCATATATAATTCAATGGAATCTCACACTAGATGCTAGATTCTTTGAGACAAAAGTCCAATTCATCCCTGGAGGCAAAATGGATTCTGCTCTGCCTCCAGACTATCTCTCCCTCTCAGAAACCCAAATAAAATATTAAAAACTCTCTAATCTCTATCTTACCTCAGTTTCTCCAGCATTACAGAATGTGGATCACAACATAGTATTTTCACTTTTTTGTTATTTTCTTGCTTTTATTTTTTCTCATTTTTTTCTTTTTGATCTGAATTCTCTTATGCATCATGATAAATGTGGAAACACATGCAGAAAAATTGTATATGTCTAACATATATTGGATTGCTTGCTCTCTGGGGTAGGAGGGTGGGAGGTAGGCAAGGTGAAAGATTTAGAACACAAAATTTTTCAAGGATAGATGTGGAAGGCTGTCTTTGCATGTATTTTGAAAGTAAAAAGCTATTGTTAAAAAATTTTAAAGATAAATAATATTGAATATTTTTAGGAAAAAAAGAAGTAAATCTTGAGAAAAGGACAAATTAAAAAAGTGTTAAGGCTAATGATTTGAGGGGGTTGTTTACTTCTTCAGAGTCATGACTATGTCATACCACACCATGTCACACCATGTCACACCATGCATATATCACTCAATGTCATACAATGTCATGGTTATTACACAGTTCCGCAAAATGTCATGTAGTATCAAAGATGGAAGACATAGGAAAGGAAAAGATTTAGCATGAAAGCAAGTTTGTTACCTTTAGAGAGCATGGTAGAAGCAATGAGTATTTGTGGGAGCTTAGCTAATATAAATAGGAAAAAAAGATCAGTCAGTGAAGGATGGAGAATGAGGTTTGAGTAAGAGGGGATGAGAATGGAATAGGGAAGATATGACTAGACCAGAATCTATTAATCAGTGAGGAATGAATTCCCATAATTTTTTGTTTTAATCCATAGAGGTCTGGCCTCAGCGTAGAGCCCTATTATGGCCTTAGACAATTTAGTTGGGAGTTTAAGGAATGGTTTTCTCTTCTTCCCTTGAAAGTAAAGTCTGATACTATATGGATTTGCATTTATCCTCTTCCTGTGGAAGTCAGGAGACCAGACAAGAGACTTGGCTAGATAAAATAGCATTTTCTCATCTTAATCCAAAGGCAAGAAACTATTGCATGTATCATCTTACTTGAGGAGGCAGAAAAACAGGTCAGAGATCTGAACGAAATGTCTATCATTCACTCCCTAGGTTAGTTTTTAAATCCCTATATGAGATTATTCAAAAAAAACAAAGACTGACAATCTCAGATATTTATCAGTCCATCCTAAGGTGTTTTGCACACAGTAGATACTTAATAAGCACTTTTTAAGTTGAATTGAGGTAGCTTCATACCATCCCCAGACATTCATTCCCCAGAGTGTCAGCCCCACTCATTATCACAATTTACACACTTCAGTGTTAGAAAGGAATAAATATCCCCTGACCTTCTATAAGAAGATAAATAAAATGGTTGCTTTCTTTTATGAAAGGTTAGAGATACAGAACCTAAGGAAATAATGATGGAATGAAAAAGCATATGAAAAATTTATAAGAATGCAAATAAATGCTATATGTGGTTCAAGGAATGGTGAATAAATAGTAGGAAGTAATATGAGATAACTGAAGAGAAGATGGCATTATATTAGGGCAATATTTGAATACCAAGATAAGAAGTTTAAATTTTGGTTAGTAAGCAATAGGAACTCATAGAAAGGTTTTAAACAAAAGTACTATACTTTTATCTCTGCTTAAGAAAGATTAATCATGCATCAATACAAAGAATTTTTAAAATTTAAAGAAGAAATGGGAAAAACTTATTAGATGACAATATCCAAACAGAAGATATCTATTAGAGTAGTAATAGATGGGACAGAAAGGAAGAAACATAGCTAATTTGATGTGAGAGTAAGATAAATAGAAAGACAATAGATAAAACCAAAAATATTAGCATAGGAGATTGGGTCTGCCAAAATAGAAACATGTAAATGAGAATCTGAAACATGGTTTTGGGAAAGTTAAACTTTATTTTTGAGATTTTGAGAACACTGATTTTTGAGACGCCAGTACGACAAATAGACACAGTGTTATTAGGCATTTCCTGGAAGGGGCACTAAGTAGGAAACTATCAATCTTACAACTAGACTTTGTGAATTGAGAAGTGTTGTAGAAAAGATCATCTTCAACTGAAGGGTTTTAAAGACTCTTGTGTCCTCAGAGGAAAAGCTAAGTTTTAGTTAAAGTGGGGACATAGACTATTTCTAGAAAAGTTCAAGAGTAATAGTGAGTTTTTCATAGGGTGATAATAAAATGGACTTTGAAGAGGTAGGAACAGAACTCTTAGAAAGAGAAGAGGAAAGTAACAATTAAAAAATAAATTTTTGAATAAGGGATAACTATATGGTTCAGTCGATTTTTTATTGATTCACTATCATTGTTCAGTTGTTCAATCATATCTGACTTTTTGTGACTTGATAGACCATACTGTTCAGGAGATTTTCTTGGAAAAGATATCAGATATATAGAATATTATTGTTCTATAAGAAACAATCAGCAGGATGATTTCAGAGAGAGCTAGAGAAACTTATATGAACTAATACTAAGTGAAGTGAGTAGAACCAAAAGAACATTGTACATGGCACCAGAAACATTATACAATGATCAATTCTGACAGACATACCTCTTTTCAACTTTAAGGTGATTCAGACTAGTTCTGGTGGTCTTGTGATGGAGAGAGCCATCTGAACCCAGAAAAGACTGTGGGGACTGAGTGTGAATCACAGCATATTATTTCCATTTTTTTATTATTGTTTGCTTGCATTTTTCTTTCTTTTTTTTTTTTTACTTTTTGATCTGATTTTTCTTGTGCAGCACAATAATTGTGGAAGTGTGTGTAAAAGAATTGCACATGTTTAACATATATTGGATTGCTTGTCATGTGGGGGAGAGGGTGGGAAAAGGAAGAGAAAAAACTTAGAACACAGAGTTTTGCAGAGGTGAATGTTGAAAATTATCTATACATGTGTTTTGAAAATAAAATGCTTTAATAATAAAAAAGGAAAGGAAAAAAGGTGCCTCCAAAAAAAGAAGAAGAAGAAGAAGAAGAAAAGAAAACCAGAGAGGTTTGCTGTGTCTGTATCTAGTGGATCAAGGACCAATGCCCAGGACCACACTTTGGCTTTAGTGGCATGCCCAATTAATCTGCTTCTCCCCCCCCCCCCCATTTTATTGATATAGTACTTAGAGATATAAAATTTTCCCCTAAGTATTTCTTTAGCTGTTATCTCATAATTTTTTTTTTCATTGTTGCCAGTCTCTAATGAAAGTATTCATTGTTTCTATGATTTCTTCTTTGGCTGACTTATTTTTTTGAATTAGATTATGTAGTTTCCAATTTATTTTTAATCTATCTTTCCATGGTCATTTATTGAATATGATTCTTATTATATTCTGATCTGAAAATTGTGCATTTGATATATCTGATTCTCTACATTTAGTTGTGAGGTTTTTGTATCCTAATGCATGGCCAAGTATGGCTGAGAAAAAGGTTTATTTTTTCTCTATTCCCATTAAATTTTTTCCAAAGATATATAATATCTAATTTTTCTAAAATTCTATTCCTATCCTTACTTTATTTCTTATGTAGTTTTTGGTTAGATTTAACTAATCCTGAATGGGGAAATTGAAGTTTTTCCATTAGCAGAATTTTATTGTTTATTTCTTCCTATAATGCATTTGACTTTTTCTTTAAGAATTTGGATGCTCTACTATTTGGTGCATATATATTTAGTATTAATTTTACTTCTTTGTCCATGTTATCTTTAATGAAATGTAATTTCCCAATTTCTGTCTTTAAATTAGATCACCTTTTACTTTTGCTTTGTTTTGCTTTTGAGATCATAATTGCTACCCCTTGGTTTGGTTTGGTTTTTACTTTAGCTGAAGTAGAATACATTTTGCTCCAGCTCCTTACTTGTACTACGTGTGATTCTCCCTGCTTCTAGTGTATTTCTTAAAAACAATATATTGCTATATTCTGTTTTTTTTAATTCACTCTGCTATCTCCTATCATTTTATCCATGAGTTCATCTCATTCATATTTACAATTATTATTACTAATTTTATATTTTCCTCCATACTATCCCATCACTCATTTATTCTTTTCTCTCTCTCACTCTTCCTTTTTACCTTGTCCCTTCTCAAAAGTCTGTTTTGCTTCTCACCATTGTATCCTTTAATCTATCACCTCTCCATCAATCCCATATCCTTCTTTTGTCCTCCTCCCCTCCTACTTCTTTATAAGGCAAGATAAATTTCCAAACTCAACTGAGTATCTATATTACTTCCCTATTGAAAAGTTTTAGTTATTGCCCACCATTCCCAAATTTCCTTCTTAACTGTAAAAGTTGTTCCTTTTGCTCCTCTTTTATTTGATCATTTGCCTCCTATTCTATCTTTCTTTTTCTCCTTCTCCCAATGCATCCCTTTTTTCATTCTTTAATTTTATTTTCTGAAATCATTCCATCATAGTGATCTCACATCTATGACTTGTATCTACTTATATTCCTAATTTCCCTAGTAATGAGAAAATTTTAGGAGTTATAAGTATCATTTTCTCATGTAGGAATGTAAACTGTTTAACCTTATTGAATCATTTGTGATCTCTCTTTCTTGTTTACCTTCTTTTGAGTCTCATATTTAAAGTCAAATTTTCTATTCAGTTCTGATCTTTTCATCAGGAATTCTTGAAAGTCTTCTACCTAATTAAATATCTATTTTTTTTTTTGTATAAAAGATTATATTCAATTGTGCTGGATACGTTTTTGGGCTTGTAATTCTAACTTCTTTGCCTTCCAGAATGTCATATTCCAAATCCTTTTCTCCTTTAATGTGAATAACTCTTAAATCTGTGTGATCCTCAAAGTGATTCCATGTCTTAGCTACTGATGCAACTATCCCTAAGGGATATTACTGACTTGCCAGACTACCTCTGTGCTCCAAGACTGGTTTTTATTTCAGACCTTTCCTGATAATTTCTTAAATTGTCTTGGATTGGAAAATTGCTTCATCTCATCTTTTTTTTTTTGGTTCCACCCAATTTGAGGTATTATTTTAGAGTTGTATGGAGGGAAATTTGGGAGAACTCAAGTGAACTCCTGTTTTTACTCCACCTTGGTACAGCTCTCAAAGAGATTTTCTGGAGAAAATGAAATACTTTTAATAAGTAAAAGAAACTTTTTTTAAAAGACTATAACTATGACATTTAAAATGTTTGCTTTATAACTTACAAGGTTGCTTATGGAATTGCTAAATAAAAAGTCTCAATTAATAGGAGAAATATTGAAGATGTTAGCAGCTATTGTTATGAGTGAAATGATACTTGGCACAACTTAAAACAATATTAATGCTACTATTAATTTTTAACATTTTTAAACATCTAACATTTGTAAGGCGCTTTATACTTATCTCATTTTTTCATAATAACTTGGGGAAGTAGGTGCCATTGTTATTATCCCTATTTTTAGGGTGAGAAAACTAGGAAAATAAAGGTCAAGTGACATTCCTAAGATCATATAGTTAAGAAATGTCAGATATTAAATTTGAACTTTGGACTTCCTGACTTCACATTCAGTCAAAGAACTCTATATTGTAATGTTGTTAAAATGAATATTAGGGTAACTTTGCTAGTCTATAAACCTAATGATATGTCACATACACAGATTTTAAAGAAAATGATTCCAAGTACACTTTAAAGCCAACTAGTCTCAACAATTATTTAAATTTGTATTCTCCTCCAAGAAGTAATACACATACACAACATAAACACATATACATACTCTTGCTTTTTCTTGCTTAGAATTTGATCAGTGACCTGAAATATTGTTCTACTTCTGCCTAATTTGTTTTTTTTCCAGAAGTTTCTTTGCAAATTTTATAGTACTTCATTCAGAATGCTCTTACAATTATCCATCTGATAAACTACTGACTCTTGACTGAGTTTCTCTTGCTACAATTACAAAATACAGGTATCATCTTTTACAAATAAATAAACACTCTGTAGTGTAGCAAGATGGTATATAGACATTATATAAACTTTTTTTTCCTCTTTTGCTTCTGTTATCTATTAATTATTTCTAGTCCTGTCTTATCTTAGAGTAGCCAATTCAAATAGCATCCCTTTTGCTTATAAATGCAATGTCCTACATTATGCTCTTCATTTTGCATAATAAAAAAGTTTAACCATTGTTAAATGTTTTCTTATTGTATTTATCCAAAGCAACCCAACCAAGGAAGGAAAATTCTAGGGTCTTTAAAGAAATCATGCCATCACCTTCATGTTCCCCAATCCTTTCACTGATTCTAAATATTCATCTGAAGCTAAGTCAATAATAATGCTGATGTGAAGTAGCACTTTAAATGTGTCATCTCACTTACCTATGAAATATGCAATACTGATAATATTAACGTCATTTTACAAATGATATAACTGAACATCAAAAAGCTTAAATAATTTAAGCAAAATCACAATTTTAATAAGTGCCTAAGCCAAGAGTTCAACCCAGTTTTTCTGTATATACCATGTTATATCTCAGTCATTCAAGAATGAGAGATGAGTCTGTGCAAATGCACATGAAATGGCACATTAAGCCCAGGAATCAATATGCTCTCTGATAGCTATATTGTTCATCAAGGAAAATATTCTGAAATTAGATTGGAAAAATAGTTGGGAGCCTAATTGTAAAGGGTATCAAATATCAGGGTCAAGAGTTGGCCTTTTATCCAAAAGTAACTTTGACAGGTTGAATACTTTTAAGATAAGTTCAGTCTTACTGCTTAAAAATATTATATTTGTATCAGGATGAAAGATGATTTGGAGTGGGAAACGGAAAGGCCAACTAAGAGGATATTATAATAGGACCGAGAAGGTAATAGAATCTTAAAATGCAACGATGGCCAAGGGAGTAGAAAAGAAGATATAAGAAATGTTCTTAAAGTATAATCAACAGAACTTGTCAACTTATATGACAAGAGAAGGAAGACATGGAAGTCAATAAGGATGACAAGGTGTTTAATTAGGATAACCAAAAATTGAGCGATAACAACAAATAACACAGCAGAGTTGAAAGCAGAAACTGTTTTGGAAGGGAAGATGAAATGGGTTTGGGGCAAACTGAATTTGGGGTGAGGAAGAGATATCCAAGTGAAAAAAAATTCATCTGGCAAATAGAAACACTGGACCAAAATACAATGAAAATATTAGAAATGGATTTACATATTTGTAAGCCAATTGCATAAAAAGGAAAATGACTCACAAAGGTAGAAGAAATCACAAGAAAAAAATTATAAAGTGAGGAGAGGAGAAAAGAAACATTAGGATAATACACTGGGAGATGTCCAAACTTAGGGGGTGGGAAAGGATGAGAAAACAGTGGGGGATACCATGAAAGTAAAGTCAGTTAGTAGAGGTTCTAAGGGAAAGCATATTATTGAATTCAAGGGAAAAGAGAGGAATTGAGAGAAAGACTTACGTCAACAGTACTACATGATTAAGAAGGACCAAAACAGATGTGGACTGAGACAAAAATTTTGAACTTAGCCATTATTAAAACATTGGTGGACTTGCATAGAGTAGTTTCAATAGAATGGCAGTGCTGAAAACTAAATTTCAAGGAAAAAAGAAGGGAATGAGTGATGTAGTGAAGGGAATGAATTAAAATGATTCTTTAGAGGGGGTTATCAGTAAAAGAGATAGATATATTGGATGACTAACATAAGTGGAGTATAGGATTAAGGAAAGGTTTATAAGGATGTACAAAGGTAAAAATGTTTGCAATCAGAGAGAAGGGAGTCAATGTATAAATAGAAATGGCAGATAAAAAAAGAGAAAGGGAATAATTAAAAGGACAAACTCCTGAAGGTAGGAGAGATGAGATAAAGGAGGAAAGTGAAGTGCTTGTCATTGATTAAAAAAAGGGGATCATCCTATCCCCTAAGATTAAAGAAAGAATGGATGGTTAAGACATAGAGGGTTTCTTGTTAATGAAAAGAAAGAAGATTGAGTGAGATGACAAAGTTGATTAAGGATGGTGATAATAATTTTAGTTAAAAAATAGGTGGGAGAGTCAAAAATTAGAAAGATGGGTGGTTCGTGGTTTATATTGTGGTCTTGAAGAGAAAGGTTTGAAACATCTTCCATAAGGATTGTTACAGGAAGTACCTAAGTGATGAATGAAAAGATAGCCATATAGCAATGAGGTACCAGTTGAGATGAATTTATAGTAGATCCAATATGCAAGGTTTTGTGACTTCCTTCATCAGGCTTCTGGTGGTACTGGAGTAGACAGGTGATAATTGTGGCCCAACAATACAGCAAATATGAAAAATAGAATCACAAGAAGGCAGGGATGGGATTCTAGTATTAAAAATAGAAACATATTTAAATGTGTTAAATAATGGTTCAAGACTATAAAGCACAGAAGGAGGTGATAGGAAAAATAGAGGTAATTTAAAAGTTGATAGGCTACAGGAGTGATGAAGGTGGTGGGAGGAATGAAGTAGTGGGAGAAGTAGAATAGGAGATTATGAACCAACACATTTGGAATACACAGATATGTCAGCTAGCTATTAAGCAAGTACTTTTAAGATATTGGCAGGCTATCTACTATCAGTGTATATTCTGCTTCTTTAAAAAAATGAAGTAAAAAGGGAAAAAATCATTTTTTAAAAATGTCCACAAGAGGTACTGGATTTCTAGACATATAGCTTTGTTTTCAGTTTACAAAACAAAGATCTTTGACAATTACTTTTGTTATTCATACAATACTTAAAAATACAACACTCAAATTAATGGATGTATTTAGTCATGAATAAAAAAAAAACTATATAGGCATGCTTCCCCCCAACACCCCCCCTCCATTGTCTATTTTCCCTGAGCAAATATTCCTCTGTTCTGTAGCTTGAGCAAAGCTGTCTTCACCTCTTTGTTCCTCAATGTGTATACCAGGGGATTCAGCACAGGTGTGAGCACAGTGTAGAAAACAGCCACAATTCCATCCACAGCATCTTTGGAGCCTGGTCTCAGATAAATAAAGACACATGGCCCAAAGAAACAGAGGACCACAATGCAGTGGGAAGCACAAGTCTGAAAGGCTTTTTTTCTGCCCTTTGCTGTGCGGATCTTCAGGATGGCATGGACAATGGACATGTAGGAAAGGAAAATCAGGAAAAAACATCCAGAAGCCACTATGCCAATGTTGACAAAGATTACCATCTCATTGACTGAGGTATCTGCACAGGCCAGTTTGAGAATGGGGGGTGCGTCACAGAAATAATGCTGGATCTGGTTGGGGCCACAGTAAGGCAGGTGGAAGGTCAAGATAGTCTGGACAGCAGAGTGTATTGAACCACTGAGCCATGTACTTCCAGTGAAAAGGGCACAAGTTTTCCCACTCATCATAGTCGCATAGTGCAAGGGATGAGTGATAGCAAGGTAGCGGTCATAAGACATGACTGTGTAGAGAAAACACTCAGTGCTCCCCAGAAAATGGAAGAAATAAAACTGGGACACACAACTGCGAAAAGAAATGGCCCCACCATCTGGGGAGAGGAGACCCATGAGTATCTTGGGCACAGTGACAGTAGAGAACCACATGTCGATGAAAGAGAGGTTGGCCAGGAAATAGTACATGGGAGTGCGAAGGTGGGAGTCCACCTTGATCACCAGCAAGATGAGGAGGTTCCCCACAAGAGTGAGTACATAAATCACTAAGAAAATTCCAAATAAGACAATATCTAGTTCTGGTGCATGAGGAATCCCCATGAGAACGAATGTAGTCACAATGCTCTGATTCTCCTTTTCCATTCAGACCGTGAACCCCTTTCTTAAAGGAAAAAAAAAAAGAAACTATGTTCACCAAGAATTCATACAACATAATGATAAACCTGGATTATAGACTATAGCCCCAATACTTTCCCTCCCCCAAGACTGGGTTTGAGAGCTAGGTTTTTTTTTAAAAGCCTAACCTTAAAATGACCCATTAATCCCAAATTCCTTTTGCTTTTGTAAAAAGACTCTAGTCTCCTTTTCTGTCAGAACCCTCCTTGGCATAAGAATAGCAAAGGAAATCTCATGTAAGACCTCTGTCTCCCTGCCCTTGTCTTTGAAGTGTGACTTGGTCCTTTATGAACAATGGGTTATTAACCCAAAGACATCTAGATAATTAATAATAAAAAATAAATTCTGCAGATTGTACTGAAAAAAAAAGGGAAGGAATGTTGGAAACTAAACCACCCAGTAAGAGCTAAGAACTCACCTCTTTCGGTTGTGAATTGTCTAGAGTTTTCTAGAGTCTTCACCTTTTATCTACTTGAAAGAAATACTAGACCATGTGTCATTATTCAAAGAAAAAAGACAAACACAATTCTAGTGAAGGAAAAAGAATCACTCATTATTTTAGCAAGATTGAACAAAAAGAGGAAGAAGAAGGAATGGGCCTTGAGAGAAAGAATAAGGACTTAAATTGGTGTACAGGCCCTGGGGGAATGTATTTCTCTCTGGATCTCAGCGCTCCCTCAAAAAAGGAAAACAAAAAGCAAAGCAACTGATCATTTGTTTTCAAATATGAAAACATATAACCTCTTATATTTCCATATGTTTATGTTATTTTATGTCAGAACCTCACAAGAAAGAGTCAGTGTTATCTCTTAATCTCTGAAATCTGAAGGTCTAAAAGCATTTAAGGAAAATTTTCTGAAACTGACTTTAAATATTTCTTGGATGAATTGAAAGGTAGCAAATATCATCCTTATCCCTAAGGGCATTCTTTATTCCCTCTTATACTTCTAAGTATTCTTCTGATTCCCACTTAATTTTCTAAAGGTTATTTGCAACTCGTTTACCTGTGATTATAATTTAACTCAATGATTGTTAACTGAGGGTAGGAAGTAGGCTATAGAATTATTACTAGCTGTGAGTTTACAAATAAGTAAACACTTTTTGTGTAAACAGAATAAATGTTATATACAACATGTATATTACTATTTTTAAATTGAATGAATCGTGTTATAAATTGTAATGCTGGAGAAACTGAGGCAAGGCAGAAATTAGAGGTTTTTAATATTTTAATAGTGGAGAAGTTGGACTGGCAAAGCCATACTAGCCAGCCACCTTGAATGGGACTTTTGTCTCAGAGCATTCAGCAGCCAGCAAGTAACTCCAGAGGCTTTTATAGGGCTCCAGTGATCAGGGAAACAAAGGCAGGGGGGAAGGGGGAAGGAGCATTGGGTGAGTGACAATTTCAGGAAGGACCATAACTTTTTAATTCTGACAGGTTGGGAGTTGAAAGCAGGATATAGGAAGTCTGAGCCAGAAAGATAGAGTACCATTTAAATATTTGAGATAAGCCATCTGGAGTTTTGTGACTCTTTGAAATGCCAGAATGGCCAGAGCTCCACAGCCCTAATCATCTCAGTATTAATGGCCAGGAAGGGGGTGGGGAGAGGATTGCCACAAGGGAAACTGAGGCAGAATAATTCAGGGAAAGTGATATCAAACAATTCAGGGAAATGGAGATATTACAATTCAGGGAAAATAAGGCAAGGAAACAGGCATAACAAAACTAATGGAACTTCTTTTAAAAGTGTTATCTGAATTCTTTTTAGTGTTATTAGTTTTCTCAATCAATTTTCACAGATAGAACAACAAATACAAAAGAGAATTCATTTTTTTTAACAGTATATAATCACAAACTTAGAGCAGAAAGGCATCTTTGAGATTATCTCGTCCAACTTCCTTATTTAACAAATTGGGAAGTTGAGGCTCAGAGAGTTTGTTTAATGTGCCTAGGGTCACATGGTTAATGTCTAAAACAGTCAAATCCAGTGTTTCTGACTCCCAGTTCCATATCTATTAGTCTTTAAAAGAGAGGTAATCTGAAATAGGCAGGATATTGCTGCTTTGATTCCTATCTGGAATGTGCCCTATAACTTTCCATTTTGATCCTGAGAATGATGTAACTACACAGCTTCCAAACAATTCACAACATTTATTCAGTTTGTATTACATGCAAAGCCCTGTGATAAATGCTAAGGTTACAAGTAAGAAAAGGAGACAATACTTTCCCTCTCAAAGGTTGCAAAGTATTGGTGGAAGACAGTATTCAAAAGGAAGGTGAAAAGGGGGGTTAGTGCTCAGAATGGAATAGAAGTGAGCAACTAAGGAAGAGTAGTTACCAGGAAAGTGTTAAGCCTTCTTTAAAGGAAGACTTTGGGAGAAGTCTAGTTCTCTGTTCTTTAAGAGCTAAGAAAGGATGAGTTGAAAATGTATAGAGTATTCAAAATGACTAAGGAGTTAATGTTTAAAGTGTTAAGTCAAACCTCATCATTCAATAGAAAGGTTAAATGACTGTTCAATGTCATACAGCAAAAAGAAAAGGTGGGGTTCAAAGTTTCTTCCCCTGTCTTTAAATCTAATATGCTTTTCTCTCACATAAAGTACAGAGAAATCAAAACTTCACTAAGCTTTGGGTTAAAAGGCTTAGGTTTGACTCCTACTACTCTAGAATCCAATTTTGAAGTTGCTCAGAAGAATATCCTGAGAGAACTCAGTAGAGTACTTTGTCTACTATGCTATCAGAAATTTCTATATTTTAACTTAAAGGTAATAATCACTAGAGAGTGGGATTGCGAGTAATATAGTTAGTGTAACATTTAAAAAATCATTTTGAAGACGTCCAGTGATCACCTGTCACCAACAAAATGGAGGATTAGATATTTTCTTCAATCCTCATGACCTCTCATGTCTCCAAAATAGAATTATGTGCAAGAGGTAAAATCAAGTTCAGCTATCTCCATAGTCTGTCATAATGACCCCAAACACAATAAAAATTCAATTAACGTAAAACAGAAAACCATCCCTAACTCCTAAAATGTTCACTCAGTACAACATTCACCACCATAACCTATTGCGCTCCCGGTAGCATTATGAAGAATTAAGCTCTTCACTTCAACCTTCATCGTTCTCCTAATACTAAGGAGACATTAATGGCAAAAAATTTTCAAGATGTGATAATATTATAGGAATCTCTTGCCAAACCCAGTTTAACCAGAGAATTGAGAAATAAAGAAAAATTACCCAGGACATGTCTGTGACTGTGTGGTTTTCACTAAGCCTGCAGAAAATAGTTGAAGATCTAACTGGTACCAAAACTAACTCATTCCCCAATTAACTTGGGTCAAGGCAGGTGTACCATGAATTGACAGTTTTGAGAAGAAGATGAGACACTATAATGTGATTTAATCCTTTAGAGAAACCATCATCCAAAGGGAGTGAGTCAGAAAATGATCAATAGGGAAAAAATAAGGGAGGAGAGGAACTAAAATTACAACAGATTTTTAAGAGGAAAAAAATTAAGACTAGCTTTGGAATCTGTGTCAGGAAACCTCCACACCCAATCTATCTGATTCTGACCACTCCTTAGTCAGATAGCTTCTGGCCTCAGGCTTATTCTGTCTTTGTCTTTGATTCTCTCTCTCTCTCTTTCTCTCTCTCTCTCTCTCTCTCTCTTTCTCTCTCTCTCTCTCTCTCTCTCTGTCTTTCTCTCTCTCTCTCTCTCACACACACATACAATATATACATACACATAATCTAATAAATGACTAGGGAACTATTAATGATAGAAGGGAATATTGTCTCCCAATTAGATAAGGAGAGTTCAGTCATTTCTAAATAAACATTATAATACAAAGAAAAATGATTTAAAATTTGATGACACAGGGAACACTATTCCCTAGAGAGTATGGATTCACAGGATGATGTTCTTAAATGGTCTGAAAATAAAACAAATAAATAATCATCTAATAAATTATGTTTCCAACATTGTAACAGAAAAGTGAGATGGATGTACAGAAAAAATAAATGTGTGAAATTGTTTTTCCTTGATTATACTCATTGGTATAAGAGAGGGCTTCTATTGGAGGTTATTGATGAAGATATTGAGATACAATTTATACATAGTGATAATGATGTAAACAAACCAGCAGGTAATAAAGAAAAGAATAGTAATGAAACATTTAAAAATTCATAAGAGAGTAAAGGCAATTCAAAAGGGACAAAAAAAAGCAGAATCAGCTTTATGTTTTTTTTTCTATCAATTTAAAATAATATACATTAAAAACTATGATGTAATTCTAAGGGAGATGGCAATGGTTTTGAAGCTCTCTTGTTCTAACAATCCTGTCTATCAATAATTGTAGAGAGATATAATTATATTTCTTCCCTTGGATTTTAGTGAAGATGTATTAGTAATCCTAAGGCTCTCTGACCTAAGAGTGTATTGTTCTGACAATCTGTCAATGATTGTAAAAGTCTTCTGGCCTGGGAATATAATAATATTTCTTCCCTTAGATTTTAGGTAAGATATATTAGTGATCTTGAAGTCCTCTAACTTAAGAGTACTCTTGTTCTAACAATCTGTCTATCAATTAGAAAAGTCCTACAAACATGACTGACTGTCAGATAGATAATCTGTTGGTCAGCAATAACCAAGTTCTTGAGACAATAGTGAATAAGACCACCCTTAAAACCTACCTGAAAGCCATAAAATTATCAAGTAAATAACATGAAACTTTGACCAATTTTGACATTACAATTACAATAAAACTTTGCACCTTTGATATAGTATAGCTTCTAGGGAAATATAGCAGTGGTTTTGGGGTTCCCTGACCTTGGAAGGCTTCTGTTCTAACAATAAATCAGTAGTCCTACATCTTCTAGCTTTGGAATCTGTGTCAGGAAACCTCCACACCCAATCTATCTGATTCTGACCACTCCTTAGTCAGATAGCTTCTGGCCTCAGGTTTATTCTGTCTTTGTCTCTCTTTCTCTCTCTCTCTCTGTCCCCCCATCTCCTTCCCTTCCTCCCTCTTTTCCTCCTTCCCTTGCTCTCTCTCTCTCTCTTGCTCTCGCTCTCTCTCTCTCTCTCTACACATACACATACAATATATACATACACATACACATATGCACAAACATAAAGATATGTATTTGTAAGTATATATAAATATATGGTTAAGTCGCTATATATACATATCCACATATGTTTGTATACATGCATACATTTTTATGTATAAAATAGAACACCAGAGTTTCTAATTTAATTTATTAGAGAAGCATGGAAAACAGGAGTGGAAAGGAAACTTAAATTATTTGACATTTTCCACACAAATTTTACACCTGATAAAAATGAAGTCTCTAGAGGCCCACAGAATAGATTGATAGCAAAAACTTACATAAAAAGTATTTCTACCACTCCACAAATAAACCGTTCATTAAAAAGTCAAAATTTTATTTTATTGCAAAAAGTGGTCTATTTCTAGATCTTAATTTGTATAAAATTTCTTTGATCTTTTAGCCTAAGCAAAGCTGTTTTTACCTCTTTGTTCCTTAGGGTGTACACCATGGGATTCAGCAGGGGTGTGATCACTGTTTGGAAAATGACCACAATCCTGTCTACAGCATACATGGAACCAGGTCTTAGATAAACAATGAGACCAGGCACAAAGAAACAGAGGACCACAATGCAATGAGAAGCACAGGTCTGGAAGGCTTTGTATCTGCCCTCTGCTGTGCGGATCTTCAGAATGGCACGGACAATGGACACATAAGACAGAAAAATCAGGAAACAGCATCCAGAAGCCACTATGCCAATGTTGACAAAGATCACCATCTCATTGACTGAGGTTTCTGCACAGGCCAGTTTGAGAATGGGGGGTGCATCACAGAAATAATGCTGGATCTGGTTAGGGCCGCAGTAGGGCAGGCGGAAGGTCAGGGCAGTCTGGGCTGCTGAGTGGATAGCACCACTGAGCCATGTGCCTCCAGCTAGAAGGGCACAAGTTTTCCTGCCCATCATGGTAGCATAGCGCAGGGGATAAGTGATGGCCAGGTAGCGGTCATAGGACATGACTGTGTAGAGAAAACACTCAGTGCTTCCCAGAATGTGGAAAAAATAGAGCTGGGCAGCACAGCTATGAAAAGAGATGGCCCCACCATCTGGGGAAAGAATACCCATGAGTATCTTGGGCACAGTGACAGTGGAGAACCACATATCAATGAAGGAAAGATTGGCCAGGAAGTAGTACATAGGAGTATGGAGGTGAGCGTCTACTTTAATCACCAGAAGGATGAAGAGGTTCCCCACCAGAGTCAGTGCATAAATCACTAAGAAAATACCAAATAAGAGAGTGTTTAGTTCTGGTGCATGGGGAATCCCCATAAGGATGAATGTGCTCACAAAGCTCTGATTATGCCTTTCCATTCAGACAGTAGACTCCTTCCCTAAAAGATAATAAGTTAATCAATTAATTAACAAGCATTTGTAAATACTCAAGGCACTGGGCTATGCACATATTAGGCATACGCTAGGCACACACACACATACACACATTTTTGACCTCAAGGAATTACATTATATTGGAGAACACCTATAAATATATAGGAATTACCCAATTCCAGAATTACCCATAGGTTAATATATTTGCTGTTTACCTATTCATATATTTATTTGTTGTTTACCCATTCATATATTCAAGTATACTAAAGCGACAAAAGCTTTAACATGCGGAAAATAATATTACACAGAAGGTAACCTCAGAGAAACGTGGGAAGATTGTGATGAACTAATAATCTTCATATCAGAAATAAGAAGAATAAGCAGAATAATTTATATAAATATAATGGAAATTTGATAATGGGGTTGAATTAAAATATGCACCCAATAGAGGCTATCTGTAGGACTATGTGTCAACTGTGTCCAGTCTATCCCATGGGAACTTTGGGTGCTTCTAAATGTGACAAGGCTAAATGTCATATAGTTTGACAGTGATTTTGTTGACTGATGAGCTGGAAATGTTGATGATTTGGTGAATTTTAAAAGAGAGTAAGTTCAAATTCAGTGATTTCATCCATTCTGGCAATCATCATAAGAATTGGGTGTGAAGTATTTGTAGCATCCTCCATCCTGACTTCCATGGTATAATAAGAACATGATGTTTAAAGTGTAAGTCCTGTCTAGTCAACATGAATCTGATTTTGTGCTGCATCTTTTTTCCCTTTCTTTTTAGATGGAAAGTAGTTATCCAGAGAGCAAGAGTTGTTTGAATATTAGAGAGTCAAGATAAAAGGAATAGTACCTAATCTGCAGTACTGCAAATTGTTTTTTGTTCTAAAAAGGTTTAAGTACAAATATCTCAAGAGAATATCATAATATTTTTAAGTTACTGACTTCTTTTTAAGGTATGTGAGGTTTTTTAAAATATAAACAATGAATCTTTTGTGTTTCTTGTAATTTCATTTGGAAAAATAAATTTATTTAGCATATAATATCCATCTCCTAATTAATTTATATGTACTGTGCTCTCTTCTCATTGGGGGAAGCTCTAGACATGATTCAAGAATCTAATATTTAAGTAATTTTTTCCCGGAAAACTTATGGCATGGATTTAATGAATTAAAACATATGAGAAAAAGCAATTTAAGTTCTCACATTAAAGCTCAGACTCTTATCTAGACCAAAAGCCTGATTTCAGTGCTATGCCCTTTGGACCCAGCAGTAGTTCTTTAAGGTCAGATAAAGGAAAACAATTCTGAATAATAGATTGCTAATCATTTCCATGATCAATAATCATGTCCTTCAGAAGATCAATGATAAGTTTTTCTTTCTGGGTTTACTGAGCCAACTCCTCCTCATAGTAATAGATTAGATCCTCAGATGGGGATATTACGGAGAAACTTGAGGATTGCTAGTCCACTAACACTAACTCACAAGCCTCCACTCTTATGCTTCCCATTAACAATAAGTAAGGAGAATTTGTTCTCTAGAAGAGTCAGCATAGCAAAAACAATTGTTTAAAAATATTTTCCTAAAAATCCAACATTCAATGTTCCAAAAATACAAAGGAAGGCTAAGGGAAGGAAAGCAGACACATATTTAAAATATAATGTACTGGAGTCAAAAAGAAGGAACCACATGTAGCCAAGACAATTCACAATTTTGAAAATGCAGGGACTCAAAGTTCTTTCTTTCTTGTGAAATGTACTTAATATTGATGATGGATGTCATTCTAATGATCAGTACGCCACTGAATCCTCTAAAGTTATAATTTCTTTCTCTGTATGAGTCAATTTCCTAATGGACTCAAATCATGTTGCATACTCATGCTACTGCATTAGACTCCTACTGGGTTTGACTGCTATTGAAGAGTTTTGAAATGGGGCAAGTTTTGCTGAGCAGTATCAGGCAGGTCATTCTATTACTTGATTCCAGCTGTCAAGCTGAGTAATTCAGCCCGTTGATTCAAGGTGTGGTGTTTCTGCTATATGAATTGATCCAGTGGACTCCCTTGCTTTTCAATGAATAGTTCAACTTTTTCTCAGCTTACTATTTATTGGCTAGGCTATGTGGGAATATGCTCTCTTCATCTAGAATGCTTCAATTGGGTTACTGGCCCAAGTACTCTTCATAATGACAAACTGAATTCTTAGAGGGCTGGAATTTGCTATTTTCAGGGTCCTATGGAGAGCCCTGAGTATAGTTAACTACTACTAGCTTACAAGTCACCTCTGGTGTGCTCTTTGAACTAAAGTAATTCTTAAGCAGAAGCCAGTCTTCCTTTATACTTTCTCAGAGACTCAGCTCTAAGATTATTTGCTGTTTCCAGTTAGGATGTAAGAGTAGTTCAGTCCCTTTCTGGATTAAAAGTCCCTTTCTTCAAGAAGATACTCCATTTTGCTTTAGGATGATAGGTCCCAAATCAATCAGTTTTACTTTTCATTCACCTTTAGTTGCAGATGAGTAGCTAGCCACAAAGGTATGAAAGCATCCTTGCCCTAGAGGTGAATTCATTTTTTTCTGGTATCTTCAAATGCAAATTCTATCTAGTGATAGGGAAATATTATTTTTTTTTTGCATTTGAAGGTGTTTTCTTTTACATTTCAATGCCTACTATACATATATATGCATACATGCATACATACACATATAATTTTATTTCATGCTATTTAATTATATGCTATAATTATATTGTAATTCTGTGATTTATGAAATATTATATATAATATGTTATATAATATTAAAGTATATAACATATTTATATTTATATGAATGGCATATATATTATATGTATTTCATACTATAATTTTGTCATTTATATATTTAGTTGTTAGTAATTACATATACTATATAATATAATACAATAATTATATCAAACATATACATTCAAACTTATATATATAATTATATAATTAAATAATAAAATAGGTAATAAATTATTAAATATAAATATTAACAATTTGTATATTTACATTTGTAGAATTGTGTTATTTTATGTTACATAATTATATGTAGTTTTAGTACATAATATATCTATTCATTTATAGAGGGGGGCAGGGGGCAAAAGGCTAGGAGAGAAAGATAATTCTGTTAAAAATCTTTGAAGACTTTGCATGTACATTGTATTCTAGAAACAAAATTCTCTATAATACATGAAAAGAGAAAAAAGGAAATGTATGAATATATCTTATTTCCCAAGATACTTAATTTAAAACTTATTTTAGAGAAAACTATGAAGATTCTTAAGAGACTTTAAACATTCTGCAGAATAAACTTGATGGTAACTTTTTCTTGATGTGGATTAACCTGCTATTATGTGTGTGTGTGTGTGTGTGTGTGTGTGTGTGTGTGTGTGTGTACGTGTATGTATTCTGACTTAAATTTTGATAATCAATTTGCTGTAGATAGTTGCCTATATCTTAGTTTTAGTATTGATTTCAGTGGTTTAAAAATTGAATATGAGTACCTTCTATTGAAAAAGGATATTTCCTAAGTTTATTTGGTAAATAATATTTAATGAGCTGGAGTGGGTAAATAAAGACAACTGATTGAGAAAGAGTTTGCAATTTTGTTATTTAATAAGAAACCATCAATCCATACCTCTGGATCACTGTAGAGCTTGGAAATGGCAAAATTAAATATGATGCTGCATCTAGGAGATGACATAAGTGAATGTGGTAAACCACATAATATCTTCTTATACTAGTAAATAAAAAATTGATGTCATAATAGAAAATAGAGGAATATTACATATCTCCTGAGTTTCAGGGGTCAAGAACTATAAGATAAGAGAAGAAATAATATTCCCTTCATAGGAAATCACAGATATTCATGATATGGGTATCATACACATACTCACACAAACACACACAATTGCACTAATGTATTTTAAATCAAAAGATCTGGAATTGTAGAGGTTAAAATAAAAGAAGCAATATGATAGGAAACACTGATTTTTTTTTTAATATAAATACATCAAAAAGAAAAGATGCTGGAAAATTTCCTAAACTACCATATGAATGGAAGATTGGTTTTTTAAAAAGGCAAATAAGAATAAAATGTTAAGTGAAAAATAGCTAAAACTACATTTATATGATCAAAATCTATGAGACAAAAGTTATGACTTAAAGAAAAGGATTTTGGAACTTTTATAGAGTTCCCAATTTTTTGTGAGCTCTGTTTCTCTAAAGCATTGGATTTTTATGTGAAAAAAATAGAGATAATAAAACTACTTGCTTCACAAGATTTCTGTGAGAAAAGAAATTTGCACATTTTGAAGCATTATATAAATTTGGTAGTGTTAAATAAACCTTATCTGATTAGGTTTATTTTTTTAAAAACCCCAGTGTCCTGCACTTGTATAAGATCACTGCTTTTTTAAAGTTTTTTTTTTTAACTTCATTTTAAAATGAAATTCCTTGAATTCTCTTTCCTGTAATTCAAAACAGATATTCAAATTCAAAACCTGAAATTAGAATATATCAGGAGAGACTAAAAAAGAGGATCATATAAATTCACAAAGTAAAATGGATAAGATTAAATAAATGTTTATATTTGCAATACATTCACTCATAGGACTAATTTATGTAAGTAGTAGTTCACAAAATAGGCATTAGTTATTGTTTTCAAATCCTTACTTACCAAGAGTTACATGTTCATTGTGGGGAGGAAATTAAAAAAAAAAAAAAGATCTAATAAAGTGGGGGGAAATCTTTGACTGATTGATTGTTTTATATAGAGGAGAAAAAAAAGGCAATTGTGGGCCAATGAGAAAAGCTAAAGAAATTGCAACAGGAATTAAACTTCCATTGTTAATGGTAGTCTGGATTTCCTATTTACTCAAAAAAGTCATTATAACCAATAAATCATATATAATGAAAATAGGAATAGCTTCTAAAAGATTTATATAAATTCCTTGATCATAGGTGGTTTTAGCCTTAAAGTAGAACTTAAGAGTCCATTTAAAACTATACAAATCATTTGACAGAAGAAAAAATGGTAGATTTAAGAAGTTTAAGTAACAGGTCTAAGATTACATGTTCATCAGAGAAATAGAATATAAATCCAGAAGATATTCCAAAAATAATTAGAACAATGCCTAATTATAAAGACGAAGAAATGGTAGATAAGAATGACTAAATTACTCACCCAAGACATAGCAGGGATTAAAAGAATAGAAGTTTCAAATTCAGTTCTTTTGTATTTTGACCAAGTCCAGCTTTCTAAATACTGTACTCAGAGGATTTGAACCCAGATCTTCTAACAGTACATAAAATGCCTTAATTTGCTTGTTGAAATGAAATTGGAATGTTTTAAATTGATGGTCAAAGAGAACACCAAAGCTCTCTTTCTGTAACACATTCCTACATATTACTGTCAGGGACAGGATCCTGGTTTGGATGAAACATGTATAATCCAAGATAGTAGTTTATCATATCATATGATCTAATCTCCCTTTCAGTTCTCTTCTAGAAAAAAATATATATGTATATATTTCACCTTCCTTAAACTGATTCATAAGAAAAAATTCTGCAGAATTAAGAATTTCCATGCATTCCAGCAAAGTAGCATAAGCATACTTTCAAAAATGAGTAGCATAAATCTTACTATGACATGGACAAATTCTATCCATATTGCTATACTGCCATCTTCCAAGGCCCCTCATGGGGAGAGGTAATACCGTAAGCTACACTGAGTAGATCAGCAAGGTCCAAAGAAAAGAAAAATTTTACTTCATTACTTTCCTAAAACTTCATTTTGACTATGACAAAAACATGATACTAAAAAAATCAGGAAAAAAAGAAAAAGATTTAGCCAAAGATAATATGGCATTTAAAAAAACTATAAGAAAAGTAAAACTTCAACATTTACCAAGATTCTGGGTTTTGTAATCCAACAACAAAATTCCATTTCCTAATACTATGTACTAGGTGTTGTTTATTGGGATAGCCCCAAAGGTCAGGAAAAAAAATCAGGTGAATGAAGTTAGAACAGCAGCAATTTTAACATGGTAAATTGACACAATGCATTCTACTGAGATCGAAGTTTTCATCAAAGAAATGGATTCTCTGCTCTGATTACTAATTTTATGCTTAATTTGCTGAATCATTTTCCTCTTGTTCAACATCAACGGTACCAAGGTTTTACACTTGGAATCTTTATGCATGTCTTCATGCTTTGAAGTCTCATCTAATCCTAGGTTTCAAGTATCAACTCATATATGATTTATCAATTCCAAATGTATATCATTTGGAGACTTCTCTCTTTCATTTCCATTTCCTTGATGGAAATCTCTAGTTGCGTGTCTCATCAGAACTTCAAATTTATATCCAAAACCAGCTGGAATTACTCCCAAACTTAACTATGAAATTTTTCAGTTCTATTTATGCTATCATCATTTTCTAAGTCATTAAGTTTGAAATTATTTTAATTAGAGTAATTTCTATTTCCTGCCTCTCATTCAGCTTCCTTAAACCAATCACCAAGGCAGCTAGGTGGCAAAGTATATAGAGAGCTGGGAGCTAATAACAAGTAGATATAAATTCAAATCCAACCTCAGTCATTAGTTTGTGATAGAGGGTAAATTTTTGCTTTAGTGTCTCTATCTGTCAAATGGGGATAATGATAGTACCTACCCTGCAGGATCAAATGAGATAATATTTGTAAAATACTTAGCATAGAGCCTGACTTGTAGTAGGTACTATATAAGAGTCTCCCCGTATAGTGCTTGCATATCAAATTGCCTTTTTTTTTCTTTCTTAAATTTTTTTCTGGTTTTATACATATATATATATATATATATATATATATATATATATATATATATATATATATATATATATAAACTTAAACTTTTTAAATACACATTTCTTTATGAATCATGTTGGGGAAGAAAAATCAGAACAAAAGGGGAAAACCATGGATGAGAAAAAAGAACAGAAAAAAAGAAGTGAATATATGGAGATTGAATGTAAATCAATATAGTTTATATTGATTTACATTCAATCTCCATAGTTCTTTTTCTGGATGCAGATGACACTTTCTACCCAAAGTTTACTGGGATTGCCTTGGATCAAATTGTCCATTTCAATTCCTACCACTTCCATCTTAGTTCAAGGCCTCTTTCATTATTCTCCTCAGAATTACTGAAACACCTAGTACCTTTACATAGTCCTGCCTCCCTTACCCCTATTATGTCCATATTACATATCTTGATTAGGACATTCTTCCCAATACATAACTTTGATCATGTCACCCTACTACTCATATTCTTTCCCTGATTCCTAATTGCTTTTTAAATAAATTCAAACTTTGTATCCTGACATTTATCAATTACAAGAGAGGAAGAGTCTTAGAAAGAAGTTCTAATTGACCACATTTACCTTGCTGGTGTGCTTTATTTATCCTTTTATAGGTGTTATAGTAGATAAAGGAATAGTCTTAGAATCAGAAATTCTGAGTTCAAATGCTATGTCTAATACTCACTGGTTGTACACCCCTAATCAAAACATTTCATTGATCTGAGTCCCATTTTTCATAGAATCACAGAATATGAAAATCAAAAGGACCCTCAGAAACCATCTAGTCAAACATACACCTGAAATGAATGTTCAATATGCCATACCCACTGTCTCATCGTTTCTTATATGCTTTTAAGAAAGGAGCACCCTGACTTCTCAAGACAGCCTATTCTCCTTTAAGGCAGCTATAATTATTAGGAAGTTGTTTCGGACATTAAATCTAAATTGGCTTCTTTGTCACATCTACTCATTACTCTTATTTCTGTTTCTGGAGGAAATACAGCAAACTTAGTTACTCTGACTAAATTCAAAAAGCTCAAAGGCTTAGCTAAAAGAATATGAGCTTATATTGGCTAAATTTTCCTTTATGTAAGTATTGAAATAATAACTTTACTCACTGTCTCAGGGAATTATTGTGAAGAAGGTATTTTATAAATCTTTAATGCATCAAAATGACACTATTATTAGTAAAATATCTGAGAACAGGGACTATAAATCATTTACTTTTGCATTCCCTTCCATATTTAGCATAATATTGCTATTTCTTCAATGAGTGAGTGAATGGATAGGTGGGTGGATGGATGGATCAATGGATAGAGGGATAGATGGATGAATCTTTTCTAAAATGTACAAAATGTTTGGAGTTTTTCCAAATTTTTACTACTGACCTGCAAGTTGGAAGCACTATGTCAGGAGGTACATTTCAAAAATATATTAGAAAAAGATGGAAAGAGGTTCACTTCTTTGCTATGATGAGTCTCCCTAAGAGTAGGCTCCAAAAGAATAAGTGCCTGAAATAGACTCCCATGAAAGAGTATGAGCTTAAATTAGCTTCATTCCATTGGGATGGGATTACCTCCCCAAACACCTCAACTCCCTTGCTGCTCAGAATAAGAAACAAAGCAATTGAGAATTAAGTGTTTACACTTTTCCTGTATAATTGATAACTGTTGTCAGATGTGTGTGTTCCTAATACCATGAAAATTTTATGAAAACAAATCAGGATTTTATGAATTAATATTTATGGATGTTATGCTTGAGACAGATGTGGAAAATCTTTTCTGGATAAGAGTTTTTACAGCATTTTCTGCTAAAATTAACCCCCCCCCCAAATTATTATCATTTTTTAAAGTATTATCTCCAATTGTGTTCTACATTTCCTTTTTTAATTTTATTTTTAATTTATGGAATAAAACTATATTTCCATAGCATAGAACAATAAAAAATGATTGCATATGAAATCGTAACTTGATATTCCTTTCAAATATACAAAATTATCATGTAATTGTTTTTGTTTTGCTCCCCCAACCCTAGAGAAGGCTACCATTAGTCATAAATAGATGTGCATATCACTCATACATGCATGCATATATGTATGTATATATGTATGCATATATGTGTAGATATCTAAATAATATGTAAAATTATTTTCTACATCTATTTATCAGTTCATTCTCTAGATGAAGATAGCATCTCTATTCATATGTCTTTTATGATTAATTTGAGTATTTATAATAATCAAATCAACTTTTTTTGCCCAAAGTAATTCTTAAAACAATATCACTGTTATTGTACACAATGTTTTCTTGGTTCTGCTTATTATTTAGTCTTTATTATTTCATGCAAATCATTTCATGTTTTCCCAAATTAATTCAACACATCACTTATTATTCCATAGTAGTATTCCATCACAATCACATACCATAACTTTATTCCTTTCCTTAACTAGTGAATATACATGCAGTTAACAGTTCTTTGCTACCATAAAGAAATCTGCTATAAACAGTTTAGAACAGTGGTTCTCTAACTTTTGTTTTCAGTATCTTTATCCTATTAAAAATTATTGAGGATCTCTCCAAAGCATTTTTGTTTATCTGGATTATATTTATAGACATTTACCATATTGGAAATAAAAACTATTTTTGAATTTGTAGACCCTCTAAAAGGGTTTCAGAGATCCTCAGGATTCTCTAGACCATACTTTGAGAACCACTGGTTTAGAACATATAGATTCTTCCCTTTTTTTCTCTAATCATCTTTGGAAATCAATCTAGTTGTGGTTTTCTACTAGAGTCAAAGGTCATAGGACATTTAATAATTCTTTGGGCATAATTCCAAATTGCTCTTCAAAATGGTTAGATGAAGTTTATAATTCTACCAATAATGAATTACTGTCCCATTTTTTTCACAACCCCTCCAACATTTGTTACTTCTCCCTTCTATCATTTAGTCAATGGGATAGATATAAAATGATTTAAAAAAAAAAAAAGGTTGTTTTAATTTGTATTTCTCTAATGAATAATGATTTGCAGCATTTTTATGTGATTATAAATTGTTTTGATTTCTTCGGAAAATGCCGGTTCATATCTTTTGACCATTTATCAATTGGGGAATGACCCCCACTTTTATAGCTTTGGAAAAGTACTTTATGTATTTCAGATACAAGATCGATATCTAATAAACTATTTATAAAATTTTCCCCAATTTTCTGCTTTTCTTTTGATCTTGGATACTTCTGTTTTATTTGTACAGAACCATTTTCAATTTAGTGTGATCAAAATTATTCATTTTGCAACTAACTTTACTCTCTTACTCTCTATCTCTTATTTATATTATTTATTTATCCATAAGTCTAAGTCATATGTTTCTTGTTTTTATTTTCTTGTAAAATCTCTATATCTATGTCATGTAACCATTTTAATCTTACCTTGATAAATGGTGCAAGAGATTGGTCTACATCCAGTTTCTGTCATGCATGCTGCTTTCTAGTTTTACCAACATTTTTAAAAATCAAATAATGAATTCTCATACCAAATCCTTAAGTCTTTACACTTGTCAAATGCAAGGTGGTTGTGTTTATTTGTCACTGTAATTTTAGAATTATATTGATCTCTTCCATTGATCCCACTTTCTATTTCCAGATAGTTTTGATAATTACTGCCTTATAACATAAGATCTGGTACAACTAAACCTCTTTTCTTTAAAAAAATTTTTTTCCATTATTTCCTTTGACACTTTTGACTTTTTATTTTTCCAAATAAATTTTGTTATTTTCTTCCAATTCAGTAAAAAATAAAATGGTAATTTAATTGGGATGATTGATTATATGTTAGTTGGACTAAAATAGTTTTTTTTAAGCATTCTGGCCATGAGTACTCATGAACAATTAATATTTCTCCAATTATTTAAATCAAATTTTGTTTTTATAATATATATATATTTAGAAATATAAATTAGTTTATATTGTTCCTGGGTTTGTTTTTGCAGGTGTACTCCCAAGTACTGTTTAGAATTACTTTTAATTTTTTTTTAATTAACTCTGCTTGCAGTTTTGTTTGTGACATGTAATAATGTTGATCATTTATGTGGATTTGATTTATATACTGATACTTTGCTAAAATTATTAATTGTATCAACTAACTTTTTAGTTGAGCCTTTGGGACTTTCCAAGTATTTCATTTATTGCCTTCAAAAAAAGATCATTTTATTATCTCATTCCCTATATTGATTCCTTCTATTTAATTTTCTTCTCTTATTAATAGGTTTTCCAATACCATATAGAACAATATTGGTGACAGTGGGCAGCTGTGTTTCATACTTTATTTTATTAAGACTATTTCTAGTTTATCCACATTACAAATAATGCTTCCTGATGGCTTTAGAAAAATTATTTTTAGCAACTTGTGGGAAAATAAATTTATACCAATCCTTTCAAGGATTTTTAGTAAAAATGTGTGTTAAACTTTATCAAAAACTTTTCCACATCTATTGATATAATCATATGGTTTTGTTGTATTTTTGTTATTAATATAATCTTATGTTAATAGTTTTCCTTATGTTAAACTATCCCTACGTCCTCAGTATAAATTTTACTTGATCATAATGTAGAATCCTTGTAATATATTGCTGTAATCGTTTAGCTTGCATTTTTATTTAAAACTTTTATGTTCATATTAATAATGAAATTGGTCTGTTTTTTCTATTTTTAATTTTTCTAGTTTATGTATCAGAATCATATTTACTTCATAAAAGGAATTTGATAGGATGCCTCCTCTAGACATTATCCTAAAAAATTTCTTTAATCTTAGATTTAGCTCATATTTAAATGTTTGATAGAATTCATTTGTCATGGCACTTTTCTCATTGGAGGCTCAAGTATGGCCTGTTCAATATCTTTTTCTAAAATAGATCTATTTAGATATTTTATCTTTTCTTCTGCAAATCTAGGCAATCTTTATTTTGTATATGTTGTTCCATTTTAATTATATTGTTAAATTTATTGGCATATAATTGGGGAAAATAATTACTTACAGTTGTTTTGATTTCATTTTTGTTAGTGCTATGTTCACCATTTTAATTTTTGATATTAATTATTTGGCTTCTTTTATTTTAAGTGAAATTATCCAATTGTATATCCTATTTGTTTTTTCAAAACTCTTAGTTTTATTAATTCAATGTTTTTAACTCAATTTTATTAATCTCATTTTTAATTTTTAGGATTTCCAATTTAGTGTTTAATTTGGGATTTTTAATTTGTTTTTTCTTAGTTTTTTTAATTGCATACCGAATTCATTAGTATGCTCTTTCTCTGCTTTATTGCTATAAACATTTAAAACCA
This sequence comes from Antechinus flavipes, assembly GCF_016432865.1. Classification (NCBI taxonomy): domain Eukaryota; kingdom Metazoa; phylum Chordata; class Mammalia; order Dasyuromorphia; family Dasyuridae; genus Antechinus; species Antechinus flavipes. The sequence goes on along the minus strand of NC_067400.1, from coordinate 381,592,062 downwards.
TAAATATTTCTTTAACCATTGCTTTTATTGTATTTCATAGGTTTTGATATGTTGTCTTGTTGCCATTCTCTTTAATGAAATTATTGATTATTTATATGATTTTTTAATCCACTCAATCTTTGAGATGAATTTGTTTATTCTCCAATTAGTTTTTAACCTACCTTTTCATGGTTTCTTATTAAATTTTTATTGTCTTAAAATATGAATAGAATACTTTCAATATTTCTGCTTCTCTTCTTTTAACTGTGATATTTTTATGTACTAATATGTTCTCAACCCCTGTAAAGGTATCATGAACTACTGAGAAAAGGTATATTTCTTTCTATTCCACTCAGTTCTCTCCAGACAGCTATCATATCAAGTCTATCTAAAGTTCTATTCACTTGTTGGATTTATTTCTTATTAATTTTGCTTAAGTTCATCTAATTCTGAGATGTAAAGATTAAAGTTCCCTACTATTATAGTACTACTGTTTTCACTTGTAGTTCATTTAACACAACACTGCATGATGATCAGCTTTGATAGACTTAACTCTTCTCAGCAGTACAGTGATCCAAGACAATTCCAATATATACTTGTGATGGAAACTGTCATCTACATCCAGAGAAAAAGGTATGCAAACTGAATGCAGATCACAGCATATTATTTTACTTTTTGGTTGTTTTTTTCTTTCTCTTGGTTTTTCCTTTTTGTTCTGTTTTGGGAACTTCACCTTTTCAGTGTTTTCACACCTTATATCTGTTTATATTTCGATATAAATATAAGTGGTGAAAAAATCGTCCTTATTTGCAGATGCAGATGACATAATAGTTTACTTTGAAAACCCTTTAGACAAATAATAGGATGCAAAGTAATTCCCACCATCATCATTATTTCCTTACATTACTAAAAAAAAAAAAAAAACCTGAAAGATAATAGTAGAAAGAGAATTCCATGCAAAATATTTACAAAATTCATAAAGGAATTAACTTATCAAGAAACAATAAAAATCATTAAAATGCAAGTTGGGACTAAAGGAAGCCAGGAAATCCAGGAGGCAGAAATGAGGAGGGAAAGCATTTCATATCATAGGGGACAATAAGTAAAATTTCTTTGATTTAATTGGTAAAATGTCTTATTTGAGTAATAACAAGGAGATATATAACTGGATCGAAATATAAGGTGTGAAAACACTGAAACGGTGAAGTTCCCAAATTATGAAGAGTTTTGAATGCCAAAGAATTGCATATTTAATCTCAGAGATGATATAGAGCTATTGGATTTTATTGAATTGAATTTATTAGGAGAGGGGAGCAGGGATGACATGGTTGGAATTGCACATCAGAAAAAAAGCATGAATGGAGGCTCACTAGAGAGAATAGACAACTGTGGCAGACAGATCTCTTAGCAGTCTATTGCATTAGTCTAGATGAGGAGATGAGGGTCTGAATCAGAGTGGTAATGATGCCAAAGTAAGAGAAAGAAGTACAATTAAGAGATGTTGCAAGGAAAAATTGATATATCTTGGCAACAGATTGGATTTCAGTGGGGAGGAGAATAAAGAATCAAGAATGACAACTAGGGTGCAAGCCTGAATGACTGGGAAATTAGGAAGGGGAAAAGGTTTTAGGGGAACTAGTTCAGTTTTGCATATGGTGAGTTTAAGATTTCTGCAGAGATCTACTTTGAAATATTCGATAAACAGAGTGAAAACAGCTGAGTTATATATACTTGCTCATGTTGAAATATTATTGTTGTGTACAACGTTCTCCTGTTCTGCTTTATGACCTGGAAGTTCCAGAATTTGGCTATAATATTCCTGATAGTTTTCATTTTGGGATCTCTTTCAAAAAATGGGCAGGGGATTCTTTTAATTTCTGTTTCCATTCTTTTTATTTTGATTCATTTTTTCTTGATGTCCCTTGTAATCATTAATATCTTCCACTTGCCCAATTCTAATTTCTTTTTAATTTTTTTATCATTTTTATTTAAAGTTCAAATTTTATTCCCCCTTTCCTTTTTGCCCTTCCCCCGAACTATACCAGTGAGCATGTCTCAATTTATATTTAATCAATATGGGTTCTTTCTCTGAAGGCAGATTATATACTTCATCATTAGTTCTTTGGGATTGTCTTGAATCATTGTATTGCTGAAAATAGTTGTCATTCACAGTTCTTTATAGGACAATATTGCTGTTCTAGTTCTGTTCACTTCACTATGATGTATCAATTTTTGTAAGTTTTTCCAGATTTTTCTATCATTTTGCTTATCATTTCTTATACCACAATATTCTATTGCACTCATATATCACAGCTTGTTTAGTAATTGCCCAATTGATAATTCCTTTTGATTTCTAATTCTTAGCAACCACAAAAAGAGATGCTATAAATATTTTTGTACAAATAGTTCCTTTTCTCATTTTGGGGGATGTCTTTATGATATAGACCTAGCAGTTATATTGTTGGATTAAAAGGTATGCACAATAATATAGTCCTTTAGGCATAGTTCCAAATTGTTCTACAGAATGGTTGAATGAGTTCACAATTCCACCAACATTCATTAATATTCTAGTTTTCTCACATCTCCTCCAACATCTAATGTTTTTCTTTTTTGTTGTATTAACCATTCTGATATGTATGGGATACAATCTCAGAATTTTTTAATTTGCATTTCTCAAATCAGTTGTAATTTAGAGCATCTTTCATAAGCTATATAGATATTTTTTATTTCTTCATGTCATTTGATCATGTACCAATTAGGGAATGACTTGTGCTTTTTATAAATTTGACTCTGTTCTCTATATATTTAAGACTCAAGGCTTTTTATTAGAGATGCTTGTTACAAAATTTTCTTTAGTTTTGTGTTTTCCTTATAATTTTTGTTGCATTGGTATTGTTTGTGCAAAATCTTTTTTTATTTTATATAAAAAATTTATTTTTATTTTATATAATAAAAATTATTTATTTTATATGTTCTGATGCTTCTTATATCTTCAGTCCTATGTTTGTCCCTAATGAATGTCTGAAACATTAATTATTCTATGCTCTCTTAATTTGCTTATTCTAATTTTTAAGGAATTATTTTCCTTAGTACTTTTGTTTCTTCTGTATTTGGCCAATTCTTCTTTTAAAGATATTCTTCTCTTCAGTAAATTTTTGTACATCCAAGACTGTTTGGCTAATTCTATTTTTTAAGTTCTCTCTATTGGATTTTGAGCCTCATTTACAATTTGCTGTAGTTTGTTTTTAAATTGTTATTTTCTTCAATGTCTTTGAGCCTCCTTTACCAATCAACTGACTCTTTTTTCATGATTTTTGTTTGCATCACTCTCACATCTTTTCCCATTTTTTTCTTCTACCCTGTTTATTTGATTTTTAGAATGCTAGTATTCCTCCTCATCCTAGGACTATGAATTAGATCTAAATATGGGTGGACAAACCCATTGCCAGCAAAAAGGTGCCTGCTATCTCCTTCTGGCTAATTGTCTGAATCCTTACTTTCTGTGGGCTGAGAGCAACATTGCTGCTGATTCAATTGCCCCCAGAGTGGGCTAGTGCCTTCCCAGGGAAATTGCCTGTTACGTACTGTGTCCCATTCTCAATAGACATTTCCTGCTAACTTTCTAAGTTATCATAGGCTGAAAATTTTTTCACCACATTTTTTTGGTAAAGTTCTACCATTCCAGATTTCATTTTGAAAAATTATTTTAAAGTTTGGGAAAACTCTGGTAAGTCCCTGTTTTTTCTCTGCCATCTTGACTCCACTAGCTATCTATTTAACTTTTGATCATCCTTCACTCTGAAGGCCAGGGTAACTGACACTCCAGATTTTCCAGTTTGTCATCCTATTGCCAGATGGAGTCCCCAGAGGGCAATATTTATTGCTCCTCACAAGGTCCTGGGGGTAATATGAGTGATTAGACATGATTTCTAACACAATGCTCATAAAGCTCCTATTTCCCTGTATTGCCAATATTATTAGCCAGCCAGTGTTAGCTTTTAGAAAGGGATATTTACTAATGTAATACAGCAAGAAAAATTGGAACAAAACATTCCTCTAAAAGACTTCTGCATACTCTCCCATTATTACACATAATGTCTCTGGAGAGAGTAAGCTAGAGAGTACATGTGAATAAAAGGCAAATGCAGATCATTTTATTTTTAGATGGAAATTCTTTTTCATTTTCCTTCTTGGAGTCTTCGTGAGGTTCCCCTGAAGTATCTACAGCACTTTCCTGGATTCTGAAGTTTGGAACTTCCATTTAATCTTGAAACTGTGATTTGGCCTTCCCCAAAGAAGTAATTCTCCCTGAAACGACCTTTTTTTCAGTGTGTTTAGATAACAAGAGGAAAGGGAAAGAAATATTTGAATCCTTATGACTATACTAATTGGCTATCCCTCACTATAGACACAAGAATTTGATTTCTCAATATGCTCTCAAAGCTTAGCTGATTTCTTTCTCAATATTTTTCTCTAATCACCTATTGTGTAAGTGTGAATGTGTGAGTGTGTGTGTCTATGTGTGTGTGTGTGTGTGTGTGTGTGTAAGATTTTCTTTCAATTTATTCCAATAGATGCGTCATCTAATTATATATAGTGATTTGAAGCTTGACACTCCTTTGATCTAATTCATATGTTTGATTGAGTGATTGATTCAATAGAGATGTTTAGGAATTGTTCATACTTAGTTTACATATTTGATTGACCTATAATTCAATTTAAAAGAAATTATTATCTAATAAAAGTATCAAGACAGAGACCATTTTGTTACTTACATTAATTGAAGATGGAATATAAGATACCCTTCTTATACCAGACCTGTTCACTTATTCACTATTCTCTTGTGGACTTGGATGGGGCAAATTTCCAGCATCTTTCTTCTTTTCCCCTAGTGCTTTCCTATATGTCTAAATTATCTTTTCTATCCCTCCCGCAAAAGTTATTGCTTCATGTATATGGAACCAAAAAATTTAGTCCATAAAGTATTATTTCAGCCTTTATTCTTTCCTTTCTGCTTTAAATTCTTCAATTCTTTTGTCATGTAGGTTATTTTTTAATCGCTTGATGATCTTTCTTTGTTCTTTCTTTTACCTCTCATTTCAAACTCTTTTTAAAAAAATTCACCTATAAATACAAGAGAATGTATTTCATTATTTAATCATTTATTGATAATTTTACTTATTTAACTTCCCTAAATTTCAATTATTTAATAAACTTGCAAGGTAAATATTCTCTTAAAATGTGTTGGAGTCTGCTGGTATTGGAATCAGCCAACTACAGTTGGCCCATGAGCCCATTGCTAAATATTCAGTGTGAGTAGTATGATCTGTGTTTCAAATAAATCATCATTCTTCATTGCCTTTATTCAAAATTCTCAACAGTTTACTAATATTATTTCCTGAAATATATTGTTGAACATTTTTTCTTCCCTGCATTTCAATAAAATGGTTTCCTTTGCAATTCTATATATATATATATTTTTGGCATTTAAAAGCATTATTTTAAGGGACCTGTGACTTCCCCAAACTGTCAAAGGGATTTATTTTATATAAAAAAGTTATAAGCTCTACACTGGCATGTTATACTTAAAATCTCATCTAATCGCATTATGCTCTTAGAGAATAGCATCCTCCTTTTAGGAGTGCTATTGTATTTCCATTATGAGAAAGCTGAAGACAGGATAAGAGCAACATTAGGGTGGCAAATTGTGCTTTAACAATGAACAAAAAGAATTATTTTATATTTTTGTTATCATAATAGAAAAATGTTTGTAAACTGGTCTGATTTTTTTTTTTTAATCTCCATTGGCCTCAATTAGATTTTTATTGTAGAGAAATGATTTCCCATCCCTGGATTAAGAAATTGTTCCCAATTCAAAATAAAATTCCTCTTGATAGATGGCACATTGAGTTCTCCCTGACTCTTCCCAGTCTAGATGCATATCAAGACTTCAGTTTTTCAAATACTTGTCTTTTTCCAGACAGAAATATAAATTTGGATAGGGTAGAAAGAACATTAAGACATAGGGAAAAAGGGGGTGGAGGGTACAAAAATGGAAGGCAAAAGGATATTACCTACAAACTCTACCTACTTTTTAATATTTGCTTAGGTCAGGCATTGGCTTTTGCTATCCAGAATATGTAAATTTCAATATTTTATCATAGAATCTTGAAGTTGGTGCTAGAAGAACCTTAGCAACTCTCCCATTCACATCTTCCACACATATTTTGCTAAAAAATAAAGTGAGGTACATAGAGGTAAAAATCCAAGATCAAGCAATGATTTAGTGGCTTAGACTTTGAGATTAATGCTATTTCTACTTCCCTGTGACCCAAAGAAGGTACAATTATGACATGTCAATTTGTATGGGGAGGGGAGGGAAACTATGGGAACCTGTCCCCAGCAGTTATAGACTATAAAAAATTTCTTCTATCTTTCAACCTCATCAAAGCCATCTTTACTTCCTTGTTCCTTAATGTGTATACCAAGGGATTCAGCATGGGTGTGATCATTGTTTGGAAAATGGTTATAATATTATCCATAACATGTTTTGAGCCTGGTCTTAGATAGATGATGAGTCCAGGAACAAAGAAACAAAGGACCACAATGCAATGGGAAACACAAGTTTGAAAGGCTTTGTGTCTGCCATCTGCTGTGTGGATCCTCAGGATAGCACGAACAATGAAAACATAGGAAAGAAAAATCATGAAGCAACATCCAGAAGCTACTACACCAATGTTAACAAAGATCACCATCTCATTGACTGAAGTGTCTGCACAGGCTAATTTGAGAATGGGTGGTGCATCACAAACATAATGCTCTATCTGATTGGGACCACAGTAGGGAAGACGGAAGGTCAAGGCAGTCTGGGCTGCTGAATGGATAGCACCACTGAGCCATGTGCTTCCAGCTAGAAGGGCACAGGTTTTCCCATTCATCATGGTAGCATAGCGCAGGGGATAAGTGATGGCCAAGTAGCGGTCATAGGACATGACTGTGTAGAGAAAACACTCAGTACTTCCCAGACCATGAAAGAAATAGAGCTGGGCTACACAGCTATGAAATGAGATGACTCCACCATCTGGGGAGAGGAGACCCATAAGTATCTTGGGCACAGTGACAGTAGAGAACCACATGTCGATGAAAGAGAGGTTGGCCAGGAAATAGTACATAGGAGTGCAGAGGTGGGAGTCCACCTTGATGAGCAGTAAAATGAGGAGGTTCCCCATCAAAGTGAAAGCATAAATCACTAAGAAGATTGCAAAGAGAGTGGTCCCCAGGTCTGGTGTATGGGGAATCCCTGTGAGGATGAATGTTGCCACAAAGCTCTCATTCTGCATTTCCATTTAGATAACAGAATCTTTTCCTAAAGAAGGAAAAATCATTCAATTAATTGAAAAGCATTTTAAATTGATATTAATCATTGTATTAAGCATTGGAAATAAAAAGAGAAAATTTTTAGAAAATTCTTACTGGACTTAAGAATTTTACACTATCTTGAAGAAAAAAAAACCTACATCTGAAATTGTAGCAGGGGATAAGAGTTATTGTTCTATATGATCACCACTTCTTTCACCTTCTACACATACATTTTCCTTATTTACTCTCCTGTTAGGTTCTAAGTCAATGAAGGTTTGTTTTTTTTTAAATATTGTCTCAACTAACATTGGAACAACTGTCAGTACTTAATTAATTCTAGACCACTACCCCAGTTGAATAATGTTATTTATTAAATATACAAGAGAAATATTTTTCCATTACTTTTTGCTCATCTCAGTATTGTTTCCTAATTTTCTAAACTAAAATAAGCATCAATTTTTGGGGGTTTTTTTGGGTTTTTTTTTTTTTTTTTGGCTGAGGCAATTAGTGTTAAGTGACTTGCCCAGAGTCACATAGCCAGGAAGTAAGTGTCTGAGGTCAAATTTGAGCTCAGATCCTCCTGATTTCAGGGTTAGTGCTCTATCCACTGCACCACCTAGCTGCCCCCAGCATCAATTTATTTTATGCAATTTATTAACAAGGCAACAAATAATAAAACAAATAAATTAATAATTATTTACAATGTATAACATCTGAGAAGGATTATAGCCACAGTCATTTCTACCATCTCTGATACATTTGATTTTTCATCAGTTCTGGAATACTTCACTCCTTCCAGAATACTAATCAAACTTTCTTGTCAAGAATTCTTTTCATTTTTCTTCAAAAGATAAGTCAAAATACTTCTCTTGAGAAAGAAGCTGTGCCATAAAGATAGAATACAAAATGTAGAAATAAATACAAACTTTTCTGACTAGAGCCAAAGAAAAGATTTGGAATGTATGCCCCTCACTGGGAAAGATGGGGCACAAAAAGATTTCTACAGATTTTTCAGACACTGTGTGGGGAGATTCTTAAGATTCTTAAGATACCACTGTGTGGTATTACTGAAGACATGCAAAAGCATTGGGAGGAATTTGGAAGAAGAAGGGAAATACATTGACAATGATGTACCAGAGAACTAGTTGGAAAGAGAAGGGAGGAAGAAGAAGAAAGAGCACTATTGTCACCCTTCTATATGAAGAGAGGACTTCCCCCCCCCCCAAAAAAAAAGCTTCATATTATGGGTTGTAAATTACTAGGAATTTGCATTTTACAAAGATTTAACTGAGTCACCAATTCATTAGTTTCTTTTATTCTCCTGATCTTTTCATCAAATTCTTCTATAATATTGTGAATTCTATGCACAATTAGCAATTGCAAACTTCTGTTATGTTTTCTCATCTCATGGAGTCTTGGATCAAAAAAAATTATATATATATGTATATGTATATATGCACAAATATAATTGATAAAATATCTATATATATGTAATTGATGTACATATGTATATGTATAATTGATAAAATATCTGAAATTGCAAAGTATGAGGCACAATATTTAATTTTATATGTGACACTGAAATGCTGAAAAAATTCATGAGAGAGATGAATGTCTGCAAATATAGATAGAATATTAAAGAGGAAACATTCTAAACTCTTTTTATAAGTAAGACAAAGGCTTCTGAGACATCAGTTGTGACATAGAAAAGGGATCTAGAAAATTTTGTACCATGTACCTGAGTTTTCTGACTTCAGCATTTCTTATTCAGGGTCTCATAAAAAATAAAGATAATAACAATTATAATATGGACACTATTTGTATGAGAAAAAATAGCTTATACACATTAAAGAATTGAACAAATGTTATAAATGTGTATTAAATAAAAAATTATTATAATCTTGAGTGCCTGAATATATTAGTTGATATGATTCAGAAAGTAAACAAACAGAAACCAATATCTTGTCTTTGTGGAAAGCTACATGATACCTCTCCTTGGGATTCTGTGCTCTGAGTCTGATTTGCTGTAAGTAAAGATTAATATATTGGAGCTAAAAGGCATGTATAAAACTAGAGTTCATTAAGTATTGTTGAATCTGGTTTCCAAGGAGAGACTAAAAAATTATCCAGGGAGGTGTGATAGCTAAGAAGAGATAGAACAACATCCATAAATTTATGGAAAAAATAGGTTAAGTCTTTGAAGTTAAATCTTTACATATACTCTGTGATATGCTGGATATAACCTCCTCAAATTAGAATCAAATCAAATCAAAATAATAAAATAAATCAAACTTTATACAATGGGTATGCTTAATTTTCTGAAAGTCGTTTTCTTAAGAAATTATATTAATTGGAAATATCAGTGGTTCAAAAGATATCTAGATCAGTTCCTAGACAATGAGAGTTGAAATAGAATTTTGAGCCTTTTAGCCCATCTAGCTTCATCTGATTAAGCAAATTTAAGAACTGAAATTGAAAGAGGTTAAGTGCTATCCAATGTAAATTGGTGACAATAGCTAGAAATATCTGTTTTTAACATCATGAATGCAGAAGGTTTTTTTTGTATGACTATACATGTTTGTAGTAGAATCTATTTTTCTTGCCTTCTTCATGGATGAGAGAGTGGAATGTGAAAGGGAAACAATATGAAACTAAAATTGAATTTTAAAATATTTTAATACTAACAAATAAAAAGTAGTAAGAGGAAATTTAACAAAATAAATAAAAATTTAGGGTTAGGGTTAGGTTAAATGAGAGTTTTCCCAGTTTTTTGCTACTGACCTGCTAGTTGTAAACTCTGGATCAGGAAGTTCATTTCAAAACCTAGAAAAATATTGAAAGAGAGAAGGTGCTTCTTTCTAATGAAGAGTCCTTCTAAGACCAAACTCCAAATGAATAATAATGAAAGCAGTCTCACCCCACACACACCTAAAATATATGAATCTAAATTGCTTTCATCCCACATGGGATGGGATTGCTTTGAATTCTCCTGGTGCTAGGAAAACAAGAGGCAAAACAACTAAGATTTAAGTGTTTACACGTTTAAACTATATTGGATTATTGATGACCCACACACATATATTTTATTTATATCATGAATGATCCATTAAGAAAAATAAGCTTTTATAAATAATTCTTTCTGCAGTTATGCTTAAATGATATAGGAAGTCTTTTCTTGATAAATATATTTGCAATATTTTCCATAAAAGGATAAACATAAAGTATTGGATTCTTAGTCTTTTTAATGATTCCTCTTTTTTTTTTTCAGTAGAAACAATTTTTAGTTACAGCCAGAAGAGGTGCCAGCTCCAGACAACAGGAAGCAAAGTTCTTTATTCTTACTGTTATTTCATGTTTGTGAACCTTTCTAGTTTCTTTCTAGAAATGAAACCTTTCTAGTCTCATCTCTTGAGCATAGAAAAGTTTCAGTATATGCAGCTTCCTTGGAGTAGGGGTGACCATGATCATGACCCATACAGAAACTGAATTCTTCCATCTACCAGAAATACCACTATTAACACAGTTACCAATATGATAGACACATTGTTGCTACTAATCATTGAACTCAGGCACAAAATCAAAGAGTGAAAAAGAACAATAGATATTATCTAAACTAGTCAAAATTTGAACAAGATGCAAAATCTCTACATTCAATCTTTTCTCTAAGTTCTCCAGGGTGGAAGAATTTCTTCTCAAGGCAATCCATTCCACTATTTTTAGCTGTCTAATTATTAATAAGTTTCTTTTTTCTCCTTACAAATCTAAATTTAGTGCTATATAATTTCCATGTATTTCTATAAGTTCTTTCTTTTGGGACTGTGCTCAACAATTTGTATTCATCTTTGTAAAATATCAAGCTTCTTATTCTTAAAGATCATTCCCACCTCCCAGTTTTCCCTTGAACATTTTGGAAAATGCAACTGAAGAAGAGAGATTTTTCTCCTCTACCCCCATTGACTATGTTTTTAATAGGATGTTTTCCCAATTACATGTCAAGACAATTTTTATTATTCATTTTTACAAGATTTTGAATTCCAAATTTTTCTTTCATTCTTTCTTCCTAAAATGGCAGGCAATGAGTGTGTGTGTGTGTGTGTGTGTGTGTGTGTGTGTGTGTTATCATATTATCATATAAAACATATTGTCATAGTAGTCACAATTATGAAAGAAGAAACTGATCAAAAGAAAAAACACAAAAAGAATAAAGTTAGTAAAGAAAACAATAGTATGTTTTGATCATATCTATATATATATGTATACACACACATATGTATATGCACACATACATAATGTTGCTGATACTCTGTACAATGTTTTTCTCATTTCACATTGCATCAGTTTGTAAGTCTTTCCAAGTTTTTCTGAAATATATCTGTGAATTATTTATTACAGAATAGTATTCCATAACATTCATATTCTATTGTTTGTTCTACCATTCCTCAATTGATAGTCATCCCTTCAGTTTCTAATAATTTGCCACCACAAAAAGGGTTGCTATAAATATATTTGTACATTTAGGTCCTTTTCCCTTTTTTATGATATCTTTGGAATGCAGACTTAGGAGTGGTACTGCTGGATCCAAGGGTAAGCACAGTTAGGCTGCCCTTTGAGCATAGTTCCAAATTGCTTTCTACAATGATTGGATCAGTTTATAACTCCACCAACAGTTCATTTGTTTCCCAGTTTTACCACATCCTCTTCAACATTTAACATTTTCCTTTTTAGTTATAACTGGTCTGATAGGTGTTAGCTGGAATCTCAGAGTTCCTTTGATTTGTATTACTCTTATGAAAAGTGATTTAGAGTACTTTCTCATATACCTATAAATAGTTTTAATTTCTTCATCTGCAAACTTCCTATTCATATCCTTTAAATATTTATTAATTGGAGAACAGCTTGAATTCTTATAAATAATAAAGACACTTGCTATATAAAGATTGTTTTCCCACTTTCTGGCTTTCTTCTAATCTGGGTTGCATTGGTTTTGTTTGTACAAAAACTTTTCAATATCATATAATCAATTTATCTATTTTGCACTTTGTAATGCTCTCTCTCTTTTATGATCAGAAATTCTTCCCTTTCCCATACATCCTGATAGGTAGACTATCCCTTGCTCTACTAATTTCCTTAGGGTATCATCCTTTATGTTTAAAGCATGTACCCATTTTGATCTTATGTTGGTATATGGTGTGAGATATCAGTTTTTGTCTAGTTGATGCTATATTGTTTTTCCAGTTTTTCCAGCAGTTTTCATCAAATAGGGAGTTTTATTCCTATTTACCTGTTGAGTGAAATTCATTTTATTTCTAACTGTGTCAGTGTATAGTCAAGTTTAGAGGAGAGTGAGATTCAAGTGTCAGCCATTTTCCACATTCTTTCCTTCTCCACCTGGCTTGTGTACCTACACAAATATATATTTTCAGCTACTCGTGCACTTGGATTAGACAAATTTCCCTAATCTTTTTGTCCCTTTTTCTTCCCTCTTACTGAATTCCTCTTCCCCTCTTTTACATTTTTTTTCAAGATCATCAAGATATAGCAGAATTACTCCCAATCCTTGTCTAATGAAAATCTGATAATGAAGTTCCAAAAAAGGAATGAATCATGTAGAGGGCCAGAACTCTGAGAAAGTATACTTAAGACTCAGTATGTATAATATCTGGGCTAGCTCTCTGATAGGCCTGGGATCAGCCTGAATACAAGTCTTAGATGCAAGTACACTCTTTCAAATTTCAGGCCTGGTACAAGTATGATTGATGAGATAATGATTCTCTAGCTAAGTACATACTTAGTGTGATACTTAATGTGATATAATGGTGTAATTCAAGTGAATACTTGCCTTTTTTGCCATCTTGGCTCCCCCAAGAGCTAATTATCATAAAACAAATAACTAACAAATGGTCATCCTTTTCATTTACATGTCACTTTTACTTCTAAATTAATTTCCTCTCAATTATTTTATTTGCATCTCTATTTATAGGATTGGTGAGGTTAAGTCATTTACCAAAGAGTAAAGAAGAGTAGGATCAGAAAAGCAGCTGGTATTAAGTACTGAGCTTGAAGTAAGAGAAAACTTGAATTGAAGATGTTTGTCTGTTATTTATTAATCAGGTGATATTGGATAGAACTTCTACATGAATAAATTGCTTAGATAAATCCATAATATTTCAATTAATCAATCAACATCTTTTAAGTGTTTATCATGCGTCAAGCACTGGATTAAGGACTAGGAATACAAATATAAAAGAAAAATAATTCCTGTCTTCTTGAAGCCTACAATGTAATGAGGAAAGAAAATAATAGTAATAATAATGATAACTAATAGTAAACATATAAGCAGTTTTTTCTATGTGCTAGGCATTGTGCTAAGTGCTGTGAAATTATCTCATTTGATCTTCACAATAATCTGACAAGGTAGGTGTGCTAATATTATCCCCATTTTACAGATGCGGAAACTGAGGTAAACAGAGGTGAAGTTAATTTGCCCAGAGTCACAATGTCTGGGACTGGATATGAATTTAAGTCTTCCTGACTCCAAGTTAGGTGCTCTATCCACTGTACCACCTAAGTGTTTTCCTGCATGTGTTAGAAAGTTTGAAGTATGTCTTCATAAAAAAAAAAAAAGAGAGAGAGAGAGACAAAAAGGAGATGTGTTTTATTACATACACACAAATGGAAACACTCTGTTATATGCTCTTTATTCTGTATTGATATTTACATCTATATTTACACATGTATATATACATATAATTATATAGATGATGTTATATAGTGTATATACAATATGTGCACATAGAATGCTAAAATGTGCCATTTTTAGATTTATTTTAAAGGTTTTAGGGTTTTCCATACTTTTGTGAGCTTTTTATATCAGTGAGCTGTTTGGGTTAAAGGATTTTTTTTCAATATCTATAGATTTAATCAGACTGTTTGAAGTTTTTTTTCCTTTTTAATATGATTGATAATGTTGGTTGTTTTCCTTTCCTTGTGTCCTTAATGTTTTCCTAATGTTAAACCATCCTTATATGAGCAAATCTAACTTAGTTGTGATGGATATTGATTTGACTAGATTGCTCCAATCTTTTTGCTAGAATACTTGAAAATGTTGTATCATTTATATATATTTGCTTCCATGATAAACTGTTAGCTCTTTCAGAGAGGAAATGGTTTCTTATACTTTCTTTAAATACTTAGTGGCTTAGAAAGTACCTAAGAACTTAATAAATGCTTATTGATTATTTATATTGAAATATGGTTTTGTTTCTTTTACTCTTTCTTAATTTAGTTCTTAAGGTTATATTCATTTCAAAAAGGAGCTGAACAGATTATTTTCTTTCTTGATTCTTTAGCAGAATTTGATGAGGAAAATGTTCATTAATTTTTAAATTCATTTGTAAATCCATCTGATTTATAGTAATGACTCCATGTGCTAAAGACACAAGGAAAATCAAAAGACCATCCCTGCTTGTAAGAAGCTTGCAATCTATTGGAGGAGAGAAGATATGAACAAATGAACAAGGTTGTACAAACTATTGTAAATAATAGGAAATAATCAACAGAAAAGAAGCACTAGAATTAAGAGAGATTAGGAAAGGATTCTTGTAGCAAGTAGGATTTTACTTGGGGCAGGAAATCCATAAGGCAAAGATTAGAAGAAAAAATATTCCATACATAGAGAACAATAAGTATAAATTTCTTTATTTGATAGATGGGGTTTCTTATTTGAGAAACAAAAAGGAGACAAGTATCAATAGATCAAGAAAAAAAATAAGTATATAAGATATAAAAAAGGCCATAAAAATGAGGAAACCTAAGTTATGAAGGGCTTTGAATACTAAAGAGTTTTTAGTTTGATCCTGGAGATAATTTAGAG
The DNA here is from genome assembly GCF_016432865.1 of Antechinus flavipes. Taxonomy (NCBI): domain Eukaryota; kingdom Metazoa; phylum Chordata; class Mammalia; order Dasyuromorphia; family Dasyuridae; genus Antechinus; species Antechinus flavipes. The sequence goes on along the minus strand of NC_067400.1, from coordinate 381,576,851 downwards.
CTACTAGATTTTATTGAATTGAGTGTGGGGATTGTGGTTTTCAGGACATAGTTGGAATTGCGCATCAGAAAAAAATCACTTTGGTAGCTGGAAAGAGGAGATACTTGTTGCAAACAAACCATTCTTCACTTGGATTCCTAGAGTTGCAAGTAGCTTAGTCTAGATGAGGAGATAAGGAACCAGAGTTCAGGTGCTAATACAAGGGCAGAAAAAGGAAGTCTATGTGAGAAGTGGTAGAAAGAAAAAATTGACACTCTGTTGCAACAGATTGGATATCAATGGGTAGAGAATGAAGAATCAAAGATGACAACCAGTTTGTAAACCTTGAGTGACTAGGAAGTGAGGAAGTGGAAAGGTTTTGGGGGAAGAGTTCAGTTTTGGAAATATCAAATTTAACACTGCTCCAGGAATCCAATTGGAAATGTCCAGTAGACAATTAGAAATCTAGGTCTGGAGTTTGGTAAAATGTGGATAAATGGATTTAAAAATTTTAAGAGAGATAATAATTGAATCTATGAGAGATGATGAGATCTACCAGGTGAAAAGATTCATTCAAGGATTATCAAACTCTGGGGCTAAGCACCACATACTGATCATGACCTGTTTTTTGTACAGTTCAAGAGGTAAAAAGTTTTACATAAAATATGTTTAAAGCTTGGGGCTCACACAAAAACCATATGACATACTGAATTTGGCTTTCAGGTAATGGGTTTGCTGACCCTCGTACAGAGAGAAAAGAAAAGAGGGTCCAAGGCAGAAACATCCATCACTGACAGATATGACCTGGAACTTTACTGAGCTAAAGGTTAAAACTGAGAAGAGCTCATATAGAATAACCAAAAGCAAGTAGTGTCCCCAAAATCTCTCAAAAGTATAATAGATTGATTAACATGAGGAAAGACTGGAGAAGGATCAAGAAAGATGAGGTTTGAGAAACAGTCGTGGGATTTGGCAATGAAGAAATCTTTAATAACTTTAGAGAGAATGAATAATGAAGTTGGAATTCAGACTGTAAGTTTAGAATGAGAAGAGGATGTGAAAGCACATATTGCAGGAGGCCTTCCCAAGAAGTTTAGACATAAAGGGGAAAATATTTGTACTAATAGTTGATAGGAATGAATGGATCAAGTGAGGGTCTTTTCACAATAGGGAGACATGAACCATATTTGTTTCCAGTAAGGAAGTAGATAGAGAGACATTGAAGATAATTGAGAGGGTGGGCAATCTGCTGGAAAAGACAAGATGTGATGGGATCACTTGAACATGGTAGGGATTTTGTCAAGAAAAAATGTCACCTCAGCATGTGAAGAGATGAAAAGGAGGAGACAACTGACATAAAGCATCTGGATGATATGAAATAAAGAGTAGAAAAAATTGAGGAATGTTAGAAGGGAATAGGAATAAAAAATCAGAAAGCAGGAGATGAAGAATGATCTATAGGAGAAAATTTATTTGTTAATATCAATAGTCATGATAGTGTAACTATTGAATAGTTTAATATATTAATATTTAAAATTAGAATTATTAGACTTGAATTTTCTTTCACTTATTCATTTGCTAGTATATCCATAGTGTGTGTCTCTCTCTCCATCCCAATTCTTCTGATTATTCTAATCCAAGTTCCCTGAATTTATTTAAATTTTAATTTCTTTTTTTCTTGATTTTGTTTCTATTGCCTCTCTTTTTAACTCTTAATTTTTCTCTCCCCATATGAACATGTGGTTAAATGTTTGTTTTTCCCCTAACTTCCCTTCCAATCTTTTTATTTTAAATAATATTTTGTTGTACCTTTTTCCAAAAGATTTTTCTCTCTTTTGCCTTCATTTTTCTCTTTTACTTTCTTATAAATTTTATTTATTATAATATAATTATATAACATATAATATAATTATAATATAAATTTTATTTATTATAATATAATTATATAATATATAATATAATTATAATATAAATTTTATGTTTTATATCATATTTGTACCCTCTATTTTCTCTGTCCCTAAGATAGAACTTCTTAACTATACATCTCTCCTCTATTTCTATGTTTGTGCATTTGTAGTTCTTTGCCCATCTTCACAATTACCTATTGTGCTTTAAGCATAAAAATATTAATTCAAGGAGAAGCAATTTTTAATAGAAACAGTGACATCAAGGTAGAAGTCACTCTGTGCCACAAGATATACAATCTCACCCCTTATCCACTTTCATCAGGGTCACACTTCACTCTGAAGGCCAGTGTAACACAAGGTCTGGAACCAATTGCCAACTTCTCCTGATTCTGCCAGATTGAATCCTCAGAGGGCAGTATCTACTGTTCCTCATGAAGTAATAGAAGTATAAGAGATGATATCTAGTACTATTGTTCATGAGTTCCTATTTATTAAATTCTCATTGTTAATTAAGCATCCAGAAGTGATATATGTTTACATATTATAGTAAGAAAAAATGGTATAAAATACCCTTCTTACACCATATCTGTTCAATTGTTCACTATTCACCTGTGGATTTGGATGGTGTGAATTTCCAGCTCCTCTCTATTAAATACCCACATTTTTGTCTAAAGTATCACTTATCCCTCCTACAAAATTAATTGATTCATTTATATGGAGTCTTAGAATGTAATCCATGGCATATTAATTTATTTTTTCTTCTTTCCCTTTTTATAATTATTTCAATTTCCCCCATTATTTAGACACTCAGGTATTTTTTTTAATCACTTGATGATCTTTCTCTGTTTTTTCTTTTATTTTTCATTTCAATCTCCTTTTTCAAACATCCACTTATAAAGATGAGAGAATGAATTTCATTATTGAATCTCTTCTTCATTATTTTACTTATTTAACTTCCCTGAAATTCTATTATTTGTTATATCTGCAAGTTAAATTTTCTGCTCACGTTTTGTATCAGCTGGTGCATAGAAGTCTGCCAGCTGTTAAGTAGATCATGAGCCAATTGTAAAATTTTAAAATATTTATACCTTAGAAATGACAATTGCTATAAATCAGGACTTGATTTATTGTTGTATATATTTTCTGAACTTAAAAAGTGTTAATAAGGTAGACTAAACTTAGAAGTGCAAAGGCACACATTTCCTCCACCTCCCTAGAGCTTTGTTTATCAGTACATCCCTGTATAGCTCTGTAAATATTACTTGAACTCAACAGGAATGCAGTAGAATGAAATTATCACCAGACTAGAATTCTAATGACTATAAGTTGATAATAAAAGTAATTATTATCATTGATAATAATAGTAATGGACCTTTCAATAGGGCTTAGGTTTGCAAAGTATTTTATATACATTTGTTCATTTGAACCTTACAATATCCTTTTGTAGCAAAAATGTATCAAATTTTTCTTTTTTTAAATGATTTTTAAAAATTTTTAAAAAAATTTTAAATAGCTTTTTATTTACAAGTTATATGCATGGGTAATTTTACAGCATTGACAATTGCCAAACCTTTTGTTCCAATTTTTCCCCTCCTCCCCCTAACTTCTCCCCTAGATGGCAGGTTGACCAATACATGTTAAATATGTTAAAGTATAAATTAAATTCAAAATAAGTATACATGTCCAAACAGTTATTTTGCTGTACAAAAAGAATCGGACTCTGAAACAGTGTACGATTAGCCTGGGAAGGAAATAAAAAATGCAGGTGGACAAAAATATACGGATTGGGAATTCTATGTAATGGTTCTTAGTTATCTCCCAGAGTTCTTTTTGCTGGGTGTAGCTGGTTCAGTTCATTACTGCTCCATTGGAATTGATTTGGTTCATCTCATTCCTGAGGATGGCCAGGTCCATCAGAATTGATCATCATATAGTATTGTTGTAAAAGTATATAATGATCTCCTGGTCCTGCTCATTTCACTTAGCATCAATTCATGTAAGTATTTCCAGGCCTTTCTGAAATCATCCTGTTGGTCATTTCTTACAGAACAATAATATTCCATAACATTCATATACCACAATTAACCCAACATTCTCCAATTGATGGGCATCCACTCAGTTTCCAGTTTCTGGCCACTATAAAAAGGGGCTGCCACAAACGTTCTTGCACACACAGGTCCCTATCCCTTCTTTAAGATCTCTTTGGGGTATAAGCCCAACAGTAACACTGCTGGATCAAAGGGTATGCAGTTTGATAACTTTTTGAGCATAATTCCAAATTGCTCTCCAGAATGGCTGGATGTATTCACAATTCCACCAACAACGTATCAGTATCCCTGTTTTCTTACATCCCCTCCAACATTCTGCATTATCTTTCCCTGTCATTCTAGCCAATCTGACAGGTGTGTAGTGGTATTTCAGAGTTGTCTTAATCAAATTCTTCTTTTTGAAGAGCAATATTTTTTCATTTTTTTAATAGTTTTTATTTACAGGATATATGCATGGGAAATTTTTCAGCATTGAAAATAGGCTAAGAGCAGTCTCAGGGTGGGAAATAGTACTTTAAAGCTAAGCAAAAAGAATATTTTCCATTTTTATCATAATAGAAAAATATGTTTGTCAAGTGGTCTGATTTTTTTTTCTGTTGGTTTCAACTAGATTTTTTGAGTTCTCCTATTTAGAAATGATTATTTATCTCCAAGTAATGGAATTGTTTCCAATTTAAAATAAAGTTTCACTTGATTGGTAGCAAATTGTGTTCTCCCTAACTCTTCAACATTAGTCTGGATGCATGTCAGTAATTCAGGTTTTCAGATTCTTGGCTTCTGCCAGCCAGAGAAGTATAAACTTGCATATTGTAGAAAGAACATTAAAGCATGGGGACCCAGGAGACAAAAATAGAAGGGGAAAAGATATTATATATAAACTTTACCTACTTTGTAATGTTTGCCTAGGACAGGCCTTGGCTTTTACTACCCAGGTTATATAAATCTTTGGCTTTTAAGATTCCTGAATTTATCACAGAATCTTGAAGTTGGAGCAAGAATGTTAGAATGTTTCGAATCTCCATACATATTTTACTGATGAAGAAAGTGAAGTTCATATAGATAAAATCCAAAAATCAAACAGCAATTTTATGGTTTAGCCTTTGAGATTAGCACTATTTCTACTGTCTTATGACACAAAGAAGGTATAGTCATGGAAAGTCAACTTTATATAATTAAAATAAACTGAGGACATTTTTCTAGGTTACTGACGAGGTAAGTCATAATGACTACATAATTTAACTACATAAAATTCCCTCGATCTTTAAACCTAAGCAAAGCCATCTTTACCTCTTTGTTCCTTAGGGTGTATACCAGGGGATTCAGCATGGGTGTGATCATTGTTTGGAAAATGGCCACAATCCTATCCATAACATGTTTTGAGCCTGGTCTTAAATAAATAATGAGAGCGGGCACAAAGAAACAGAGGACCACAATGCAGTGGGAAGCACAAGTCTGGAAGGCTTTTTGTCTACCATCTGTTGTACGGATCTTCAGGATGGCACGGGCAATAGAAACATAGGAAAGGAAAATCAGGAAGCAACATCCAGAGGCCACCACTCCAATGTTAACAAAGATCACCATCTCATTGATTGAAGTATCTGCACAGGCTAATTTGAGAATGGGGGGTGCATCACAAAGGTAATGTTCAATCTGGTTAAGGCCACAGTAGGGCAGGCGGAAAGTCAGAGTAGTCTGAGCCGCTGAATGGATAGCACCACTGAGCCATGTGCCTCCAGTTAGAAGGGCGCATGTTTTTTTACTCATCATGGTAGCATAGCGTAGGGGATAAGTGATAGCCAGGTAACGATCATAGGACATGACTGTGTAAAGAAAACACTCAGTGCTTGCCAGGCCATAAAAGAAATAGAGCTGGGCTACACAGCCATAAAAAGAAATGGCCCCACCTTCTGGAGAGAGGAGACCCATGAGTGTCTTGGGCACAGTGGTAGTGGAGAACCACATGTCAATGAAGGAGAGATTGGCTAGGAAATGGTACATGGGAGTGCAGAGATGAGAGTCCACCTTGATCACTAGCAAAATGAGAAGATTTCCCATCAAAGTGAGTGCATAAATCACTAGGAAGATCCCAAATAGGGTTGTCCCCAGTTCAGGTGCATGGGGAATCCCTGTGAGGATGAATGTTGCCACAAAACTCTCATTCTGTCTCTCCATTTATATAATCTACTCTTTTCCTAAAAAAAAAAAAAAAGGAAAATCATTGCATTAATTGACAAACATTTTTAAAATACTTGCTATGTGCTGACCATTTTACTAGGTATTTGGAAATACTAACAGAAAAACAAAATAGTTCCTGGACTCAAAAATTTTATACTATTTTTTCAGGAAATAACATACATATCTAAAGTTGCAGCAGGGGATGACAGCTAATGTTCTCTATATGTAACCTATATAATTGTGTTTCCTTTTACCTTCTAGTCATTCATTTTCTTGAAATGTTCTAAGGCAATAAAGATAAGAATTTTGATATTTTCTCTCAAATTGAAACATCTCTCTTATTAATTGATAAGTTCCAAGGCATCAACCCTGTTTATTAATATTTATTAAATACACTAGGGAAATCTTTTCCCATTATTTTTTGCTTATTTCACTACCAACCTCCCATATCTTTTAGTCTTAAATACACATCATTTTATTGTGGACAATTTATTAACAATGCAACAAATAGACCAAAGGATATATACATATTAATAGCTCTTTAATCATAAAAACTTGTCTTTGAAGGAAGAAAATAAGCATTTATTAAATGCCTGTTATGCATCCAGCATTGTTTTAAGTTCTTCAAAAATATTATCTTATTCGATCCTTACAATAAGACAATCCTGAGAAGTGGGTTGTTATTATTGATTTTTTTACAGCTGTGGAAACTGAGATAAACAGAGGCTAAGTGATTTGCACAGATTCACATACCTAGGAAGTCATCTTAGTAAGCTACCCCTTAGTAAGTATTAGAGGCTTGATTTGAATTCAGGCCTTCCTGATTTCAGGCCCATTGTTCCACCTATTGAATTACCTAAAGCTAGAACTCTTACCATTATATCATCCTGCCTTTCAGGTTAGTGTGGTTTGTGGTAGAGACAGCACAGTAAAATTAAAATGTCATTCAGACAGTAGTTTCCCATTATTAGTCATTATAACTTTTATAAAATTAATTTTTTTTGTTTTGGTTTGGTTTTAGCCCTACCAAAAAGTAGTAAGAAATGCAGCAGAATGTGGGGAGTAGTTTGGGATGGAAGCTGGGTAGCTTGAAGAGTACATGAAGACCCTAGGTATAGAAAAGGAGATGGGTGTAGAGGGATGAATGACTTCTGGGAAAAAAATTTTATTTGCTCCACAGTTTTACTGAAGACCAATTCTGGAGCTGGTTGATAATGGTAATTTAAAAATAATATCTATTATTATCTATTTATGATTTAGCTATATCTACTTATTATCTAATTATTTATTATTATTGACACTTAAATATCACTTTAAGGTTTGCAAATCACTTTATATATATTGTTTCATATGATTACAGCAATCCCATGTGGTAAATGTTACTATTATGTTCATTTTTATAGATTAGAAAAACTAAGGCTTCAAGAGATTCATTTTGCTAACAAATCTATAAAGTATTCAAATTCAAAAAAAAAAACAATGCAACAAATAATTAAACACATACATAATTATTTGTAACATGTGAGCTCTGAGAAAAGATCTTGGTTATAGTCATTTCTAACCATCTCTGACATTTCTTTTTCATCAATTCTAGAAACACAAGATCATGATTTTATTCTCTCAGAATATCACTTAAAATTTATTTTCAATAATTCTTTTCATGTTTTATCAAAGGAGAAGTTAAAATATTCTCTTGGGAAAGAAGCACTGCCTTAAAGATAGGATAGAAAAGGTTATGATAAATAGAAACGTCTCCAAATGGAAATTGAAAGCAGCATTAGGATTACTTAAAATCAATGTTTGAACTTTTCTGCTCTCCTTTTTCTGATCCCAATTAACTGATGATTTCTATGGCTCTGTGTGAACATATGTAGGAGGAATATGAAAAAGACAGTGTTAGTTATGGCTGAGTTTGAGAAATAGTGGAAATCAATAGTGAGAAAAGATCCATAGAAGAGCCAACAGTGGCATTTTAAGCCAAAGAAATGCTCTGGAAGGTTTACTCCTCATCTAGGATGGAAGAGATTGCACACAAAGAGACTTCTGTAAGTTTTTTTGAGACATTGCATGGAGAGATTCTTAAGATGTGTGGTATTACTGAAGATCTGAGAAAGCATTGGAAGGAGTAGATTTAGAAGCAGAAGAAAAATATACAGATAGAAAGACATAGTGTCATCAGAGAAATAGAAAAAGGAGACAGGAGGAATAAAAATGATGGATTAAGAGAGAAGAAAAGAAGATAAGGGAAAGGAGAGACAGAGACAGACAGACAAACAGACAGAGATTGAGCATTACTGTCACCTCTCTGTATGAATAGAGGACTTCTTTCCCAGAAGAGATTTCAGATTGAGAATTGTAAATTGATAGGAATTTGCATTTCACATAAATTGAATTGACTGAATTATAATCCAATATCTGTTTTACTTTCCTTATTCTTTTTTTAAAAAATCATCCATTCATTTCACAATTAATAATTGTAACTTCCTGCTATGTTTTCCTGTACCATGGAGATTTGGAAATGAAATTACATGTGTCATTTTTTAATAAAAATTGAAAATTGCAAAATCCAGAGTAAAATAATCAATTGGGTACACAACTCTGAAGTATTTAGGTTACAAAAATCCTAAGAACAAAGAGATAAAATGCTAAAATTTCAGGAGAGCAGTTAAATGTTTGCAAATATTAATAAAATACTAAGGGGGAAATTATCCAAACTCTTCGATTAGGACAAAGGTCTATGAGATGTCAGTTATGACCTAATAAAAGGATCTAGAAAATGTTTAATCATGTCCTTGAGACTTCATATTTCACCTCTCTGAACCTCTGGTATCTCATATGAAAAATGAAGATAATTTTTATCACATAAACTATTGATGTGAGGAAAATGGTTTATCCAAATTAAAGAATAGAACAAATTGATAAATGTGTGTGCTAAATAAAAAAACATTGTAATCATAATTCTCTGCAATACATCTAAATTCCTATTCAAGCCTTTACTTTTCAGTTGAAGAAACTTTAAATCAGAAAGTTAATATCACTTACCCAAGATTATACAAGAAGAAGGAATAGAATCAAGTCTTGAAACCAAATCTGAGAATTGTGACTCCAAGTTCTTTGTTCTTTTGACTATACCACATCCAGAGGACTAGAGAATCCAGATATTTTGACCAAGTAAAGGTCTTACCATGACACCATGACTCCTTCTCTATACAGCAGGAAATTAAATACTTTAATTTGATATCAGAGAGGATACCTTAGCACATTTTTGCATGTCATTGAAAGGGACAGAATCCTAAGTGGAAAGGATCATAGATCTATATAACAATTCTCTTACTTTAATTTCTTAATAATATCTTTCATATTCCTATGTCAGAAAAAAACATTCTTTGCCCTCTCCTGAGATTCTCTGTCTTCCTTAAGCTGAATATTATAAGAACATTGTGAGAAAATCTTTCAAGAAAAGTAGGTACTTACAGTCTGCAAGAATTCAACTGAGCATAGCAAATAAGGACAGACCAGAATAATAGAACAAGATATATGCTGCCAATATTGTAATAATGCCAAGAGCCACATCCCATGATGAATTAAATTTCTAACAAACCCCAAAACATGTTGAAGATAAAAGATTCAGAATTTTTTGGGTCTAAAATGCCATTCCACATATTTAAGTATCATAAAGTAATGAGAATTATGCCAATACATAAATCTAGAAGTCTAGAATAAAGAATTTGACAGATGAGAAGATAAGAAGGCAGCTGTGAGTCAAAAAGAAAGATTTAAGAAATCTGAATGAAAACAAAAGTCTAAGAAGTATCAGTTTCAACCCTCAATGAAATTACAGTACTCAGTTTTATGTTCTAAATTAAGTGCTGGTTCCTTAAGATTTAGCAGAAAACAAATAAAAAAGATTTTTAAAATCATATTAAATTAAAACATAATACATCCAATGTAGTTATGAAAAGCTTAGTACAAAAGGAATCCTAATTGTATATAAATTTTCTCCAAATTAAGTGGTTCTCTCCCAGTTCTCTGATTTTGTTTCTGTTTTGTTCACTGGTTTTTCTTCTTTACTATACATAGGCAACAACTAGAGTTTTACTTTTGCATTCTTTTCCTTTTTCTAGTGTCCTCAATAAACTGTGTTCTGTCTTTTCTTTGTGTTCTATTCTTTCACAGTCTCATGCCTTAATATGACATCAATTCAATGTGTATGAACTCCAAATCTGTATCATCATCTAATGCCTCTTTCCTTCATTTCAACCTCCTTATTGGGAAGTTCTGAGTATCTCACAACCACAAATTTGTGTCCAAAGTCAAACTTAATTCCCCTCAATTTGACCTTCTCCCAAATTTCCATCTCTATTATTGACACCACCAATTTCTTAGTCGGTCTGGCATCCTTTTAAATTTCTGTCTCTTATCCAACTCCCTCAGATTAGTAAGTAAGGCTAATGAATTCTGCTTCCACAATTTTTCTTAATTCATATAATCATCCTAGTTCAGGTCCTCATTCATTATTCCTCTTCTACATTTTTAGTAACAAACCTATATGACTAGTTTTGCTGCCTTCATCTCCTCTTACTTACCTATCACTGTGTAGCCCAAACTCTACATATTGTTGATTGAAAAGTATTAATGCATATCTTTAATTATGTATGTCATTCACTGCTCAAGTGCTCACATTCCATGTATAGCCTAAAGCCCATATTTGTAACCAAGAATTTAAAGGTCACAAAGAAGGAAGAGCCTTAGAAAGAATTACCCAGCTAAATATCTTGTTCATAAGTTTTTCATCTCCTTTACTTTTTTGATAATGTGGGAAAAGCAACAGTCTTCAAGTCCTATCTCTAACACATTATCCTAGGCAAATCATTTCACCAAATTGCACCTGATTTTTTTTCCATTTGTAAAAACTGGAATAATACTTTTAATGTCTATTTCATAGAGTGATTGACTATCCAGAAAGTGGTTCATAAATTTTAAATTTCCTTATAAATTATATTATATTATTAATTTCCTTATAAATTATAAATAATAAATAAATATGATTTTAAACTTTTTGAGGTCAGGAACCATGTTTTATTCATTTTGCATTCTCCAGAGCACATAATGCAATGCATTTCCCAGAAATTGTTGAAGAATAAGAGGGAAAAGCAGGAAAGTAATCATCATATCTACATCTTTTTCTAATAAAGAAAAGTTGAGTTTTCCCAGTCCTTTACTACTGACCTGCCAAATGCAAACTCTGTATCAAGAGATACTTTCCTAATGAAGAGTCTTTCTAAGAACAAATGCCAAAAAAAAAAAAAAATGATAAAGAAAGCAGTATCTGCACTCCAAAAGAGTATGAGCTTATATTGACAGTATCTCACGAGGGAGAGGATAGCCCTGAACTCCCTTGGTGCTCAAGAAAACAAGAGGCAAAACAAATTACATTCAAGTGTTTACACATCTGATCTACCCTGGATTATAGATATTATTACCCTCGATAATTACATATTATGGATTATGGATATTATTACCCTGGATAATTATATATTGTTCTGCAAAATGGTTGGATTAGGCAAAAATTCCACCAACAATGAATTAATATCCCAATTTTTCCACATCCCCTTCACCATGTGATTTCTTTTGCCTAAATCATTTTAGTCAATCTGGTAGGTGTAAATTAATATCTCAAGGTTCTTTTAATTTGTATTTCTCTACTCAAGAATGATTTAGAGCATTTTATATAATTATAAATTGTTTTGATTTCTTTATTGGAAAATTGTCTGTTTGTAACCTTTGACCATTTGACAATTACTGTTTTATTATATAATTTAAGATCTGATATTGCTAAGCCTCCTTCCTTTACATCTTTTTCATTACTACCTTTGATATCCTTGACTTTTTTGTTTTTCAATATAAATTCTGTCATTATTATTTCAAATTCAGTAAAATAATATTTTGGTGATGATTTAATTGGGATGGCATTAAACATGTAAATTAGTTTAGGTAAAATTGTCATTTTTATTATATTAGCCCAGTGAGCTCATGAACAATTAATTTTCTCTAATTATTTGTCTGGTTTAATTTGTATAAATTTTTTTATCATTTTGTTTATATAGGTCCTGGTTTTATTTTGGCAGTTGTATTCCTGAGTATTTTATACTATCTAGAAGTTGTTGAGGTTTTTTTTGGGGGGGGGGATAAAATAATTTGTATTTTTTCCAATTGCATGCAAAGATTGTTTTCAACATTCATTTTTATAAAATTCTGAATTCCAAAATTTTATTTCTCTCCTTTTTCCTTACCACTCCCTAAGAAAGTAAACAATTCAGCACAAGTTATACATGTGCAATCATGTTAAAAATATTTTTGCATGTTAGTCATGTTGTGAAAAAAGAATTTGCCCTTTGGGCAAATTGCTTTCAAGAATAGTCAGATTAAGTAATAACTACACCAATAATGCATTAGTGTCTCAATTTTCCACATCTTCTCTAACATTTATTATTTTCCTTTTCTGTCATATTACTCCTTCTGATAGGTATGAAGTTGGTTTAATTTTGTCTCTCTAATTAATAGTGTCTTAGAGAACTTTTTCTTTGGAGCATAGGTAAATTTAAGTTCTTCATCTGACAACTACCTATTCATAATGGGCATAAATAAATCATTGGGAAATGACTTGTTTTCTTATAAATTTGATTCCATTTTTTTACATATTTGAGAAATTAATCTTTATTAGAAACACTGGTTGTAAAGATTATTTCCCAGATTTCTGCTTTCCTTCTAATCTTGGTTGCAATTATTTTTTCTGTATGAAAACTTTTCAGTTTATTGTAATCAAAATTATCCATTTTGCATTTAATAAAATCTCTTGTTTGGTCATAAATTATTCCTTTCTCCAGAGATCTGAGAGAAACTACTCCTTGCTCTCCTGATTTTTTTTTTTTTTTAATGGTATCATCCTTCATGTCTAAATCATGTACTTATTTTGACCTTATCTTGGTATACATTGTGAAATGTTGTTTGATGCCTAGTTTCTGCCATACTCTTTTCCAGGTTTCTGAGCAGTTTTTGTCAAATAGTAAGTTCTTATTCTAAAAGCTAGACTCCTTTGGTTTATCAAATAGTAGATTACTAGAGTCATGGACTGCTATGTCTTGTACGTAACTTATTCCAATGATTTACCACTTGATTTCTTAACCAGTACCAAATAGCTTTGATAGTTGCCACTTTATAATATAGCTTTATACCTGGTAAAGTTAGACCACCTTCCTTTGCATTTTCTTTTTTATAAATTACCCTAATATTTTTAAGGTCTCTTTAGTTCTTCCAGAAAAATTTTGTTGCTTTTTTCTGTCTCTAATATGTAGGGGTTTTTCACTAGTTTGATTGATATGGCATTGAATAAGAATATTGATTTAGGTAAGTCATTTGAATTACACTGACAATTGATATTTTTCCAGGCATTTAGATCTCTCTTTATTTGTGTAAAAAAATGTTTTATAATTATGTTCCTATAGTTCCTGTGTTTGTCTTGGCAGGTAGACTCCCAAACATTTTATATTATCTACGGTTATTTAAATGGAATTTTTCTTTTTTATTTCTTGATATTTGGCTTTCAAGTACTTTTTACATTGATACTTTTGAATTCTACAGGTATCATATCATCTCCAAAGAATGGTAGACTTTTGTTTTCCTTCAATTCTTATTCTAATTATTTCAAAAAAATTCACATTTATTATACAATATTAAATAATAGTATTTCAAGAACTTTATCAAATAATACTGGTAATAGTGGACATCCTTGCTTTATCTGTTCTTATTAGAAAGCCCTCTTATAATTTTTTCATTACAAATCTTGTTATTTCTTTATAGATAGATACTAATTACAAAATTAGTGGAAAATCCATTTGTTCTGATGTCTTCAAAGTTATTAATATGAATAAATATGAATTAATTAATTTGAAATTAATGGAATAAATATATTTTACAGCAATTCTTTCTCTGTCTACATAATTATCCAATGTATGGTTATAGAATGGCCATTTATATCAATATTTACCCAAATATTAATTAATTAAAACCACTCACAGTGGATAAAATTTTTAAAAATATGCTGCTGTAGCTTCTGGTTATAGTTTTCCCAATATTTTTGCATTAACATTCATTAGAAATTATCTAACTAATGCATTCCTGGTAGAGTTGTGAACTGATCCAACCATTCTGGAGAACTATTTGGAACTATGCCTAAAAGGCTATACAATTGATCAGACCCTTTCATCCAAAAGTGCCTTTACTGAGTCTATATCCCAAGAGATCATAAAAGATGCACATAAATGTGCAGAAATGTTTGTAGCAGTGTTTTTTATGGTGGCAAAGAAATGGAAAATGAGTGGAATGCCCTTCAATTGGGGAATAGCTGAATGATTTATGGCATTTGTAAGTAATGAAATACTTAGAAGAAATGAAGAACAGGCTCATTTCAGAAAAGCCTGGGAAGACTTACATGATGCTAAGTGAAGTGAGCAGAATGGGGAAAAATTGTACACAGCAACAGCAAGAGTGTGTATTGATCCACTACGATACTTAGCTTTTATCAGCAATTCACTCATCCAAGGAAATTACAATAAACTTTGGATGGAAAATGTATCCAAATGCATAAAAACTTTAAAACCTATATGCAGATCAAAGCAAATACTATTTTCATCTTTTTTTGGTTGGTTTTTTTTTCTTTCTTGTGTTTTTTTTTCCCCTTTTGTTTTGATTTTTCTCTCCCAACATGATTCATATAGAAATATGCAAAAAAAAATTTCTTTGTAACTTTTTTTTAATTCAAAAGAAAAGTTATCTGTCTATAGGGTTTTTTCTTTGATTTATCTCTTCCTAGTTTAGGTATCAAGTTTGCATTTGTCTCAGAGAAGGAATTCAATAGGGTATTTTATTTCTCTAATTTTATATACAATTATTTTTGTATTATTAAAGCGATGAGTGACATCATCCCGTGCATATTCACTGTGATGATTTTAAAAATTCTTTTATTTCATTAAATATTTCTCAATGACATACAAAAAAATTCTGATAATCAGTTCTATAATTTTGAATCCAAATTCTCTCCTTTACTTTAGTCCTTCCTACCCCCTTGAGAAGGCAAGAAATTTGATCTTGATTTTGCATGCGAACTCGTGTAAAAACATATTTCCATATAAGCCACATTGCAAAAGAAAATGCAAATAAAATACAGCAATAAAAAATACATTTTAAAAGTATGCTTTGATCTGCATTCACACTTTATCAGTTTTCTCTCTGGAAATGGATAGCATTTTTTAACGTGGATTCTTTAAAATTTTCTTAAGTCACTGTCTTGATCAGAATAGCTGAGGCTTTCACAGTTAATCATCCTTATGATATTGCTATTACTCTATAAAATGTTCTTCTGATTCTGCTCACTTTACATCAGTTCATTTAAATCTTCCCAGGTTTTTTTCTGAAACTATCCTGTTTGTTATTTTTTACATCACAATAGTCTTTCATTACAACTCTATACCACAATTGATGAGCATCCCTTCAAGTTCCAATTCTTTGCCATTACAAAAAGAGCTGCTGCACATATTTTGGCAAAACCAAGTTCTTTCACTATTATGATTGTTAATTGTGTTTTCCCCTCTATTCTATCTTCCTGCAATTTTTCCTTTTACTCCTTCACCTCTCTTTACAAAGAGAAATAAATCAGAAATGAAAAAGAATGACGTGATCTGAGCTGATTTCTCTGCCTCTCTTCTCTTTACCTAGCACCTTCCCTAATCACTGATTTTTATACTTTTTTTCCTCACGTTTTAATCCTGACTTTATGATCTGCTTTCAAAAATTAAAATTTGTTTTACCAGTGATTCTTTCCTCATTCTTCAAACTTCTATCTCCTTTTTTTCCTGTTGCCACTTATTTCTAGGTTAACTTTATTGTATTTCTATATAAAACTACTTTTTTGTGTGTATATTTAAAATTCCTTTGCTCAATTAAAATAAAAAAGATTTTTGAGTTGCCTCCTCTTTGTCCACTTTTCCATGTTTGTATTTTCTCTTCTAGCACACTTTGGCAGCTATGGAAAAGGTAGAGTGGAACAAAGAAAGGATTAAGGAAAGTAGAAGGAATATCAGATTATTGCAATAGTCCAGGTAGGAAGGGATGAGGATGTGAACTAGAGTGGTGGTCACAAGAGAAGTGAGAAGGCATATGACAGAGACCAAAAAAAGACCAAAAAAAAAAAAAAAAAAAGACGATATTTAGAGAAGTCAAAGGTGACAGAATTTTTGCATTTTCTCTTCTTTGTATCTGATGTAACCAAAACCTTTATTTTCTTGTTAATAAAGCTCTTGACAATTTATTTCAGAGGAACATAATTGCTAATAGTGATGTTAGTGAGATGTCATTAACCTTGTGCCCCCAGGGGGAAGTCCCATAAGTAGGAGATTCCAGGGAATTAAACCTCTTAGATAAAATGTTCAGGAAAGTGGAAAAGCCAAATGAGTCTAGGCTTGACTATGCTGAAAGAGACTTGTGACAGATTAAGGGTAGAAGCCTGAAAAGAGGCAGCCAATCTACCAAGGTCAGAAAAGGAGGCTCAAAGGGAAGAAAAAAGGGCAAAAGGAAACTGAAGATAACTGCTCCAGCTTGCAAAGGTGGTAACTTCTCATTGTACACATTCACAGGGAATGACCTGAGAATAGATTATACAAAGGGATAATATTCAAGTGTGGGAAAGAAATCCTAATGGGATATTTTTTTATTAAAAGGAAATAGGTGAATCACATTAATGTAGACAATAATTACCTTGAGATCCTTCTTAAAGTTTAAAATTAGTTAAAACAATACAGGATAATTTCTAGGGGGAAAAACCTGGACTTTTAGTCTCACATTCCTAGCTCCTTCTGCTGCTCTCTTCCTACCAGTTTCCTGTATCTCTATACATTGTTTAGTTGTTGTTGCCATTAGTATTTCACAGTCCAGTTTTACAATTATGAAGAACATAGAAATAAAAGTCCAGCTCTGACTAACTGGGGAAATATCTTATTGATTTCCCATAGCCTGGTTATAGCTATTCCTGACTGAACCTCAGGATTCTGCTGCCCAGCTCCCTAAATTATCTGTGCTGATTATCTCCCTGTTTGAAAGCATTTTACTATCATTAGAAAATGAAGAATCCTTACTATTTTAAGAACCCTTATCATTTTTTCTTTTCACTTTGAGCTAAATTCACCCATTCTGGGATTCCAGTCTTATTTCTTCTAAAACAAATTTCCTTGTGTTTCTTTTGCCTTTCTTTAGCTATCCACGAACATTTGTTAATGTCTTGACAAATTTCTTACTCAAAAGTGTCAGGTATACTATTGTCTATCTAAAAATAAGTAGGCCTACTTTAGGTCCTGAATATTGGAAACTGTAGGGATGAAAGAAATAGTTTAGCTAGACTCTACTGACATTTGAGTCACATAAATCATTACATTTTTCAACAACTACTCTAAAAGAGGATATGTCAATATGTCACTGTTTCATTGGATTCTTTTCAATTTCTACCCACATCTACTGATTATCTTCTGAGGCAGACAGGGAAGTATTTTTTATTGATGGAAGTATTCTTCATTTATTGATTAAGAGTTAATAGCTCCAGTTTTTTTTTCACATCATCAAGTATTGAAGGCAAAAATTTAAGTATTTTAAAATATCACATATTCCATCCAATTTTATCTTTTTCTCTTCTTCTTAGGCCGTCACTACTTTAATTGGTATCCCTATTTCAAATCCATATTCCATACATTTGCCAAAGGGATTTCCTAAAGATGTGACTATATTATTCTTCTACTCAATAAATTATAGTAGTAGCTTTTTAACTCTAGGATCAAGTATAATTTTCTCCATTTGGGATTTAAAGGTATCTGTAGCCTTGCTCCAAACTGTCTGGTTAAACTGTTCTTCTTAAATGACATTGCTTCTGTCTCCATGCTTTTGCATTGTCTATTTCCCATACCTGCAATGAATTCCATCTTCATATGGACTTCGTAGAATCCCTAGTTTCCTACAAGATTCGGATGAGTTGTTACCTTTTACATGAAGTTTTTCATGATCCTTTAGCTGCTAGCAAATTTGTGCCCAAATCATTTAATATCTACTTTTTATATGCCTATTTATTTGACACAGTATATAGAATGCTGGACCTGGGATCAGAAGACTCATCTTCTTGAGTTCCAATCTGACCTCAGATTTTTACTAGTTGTGTGACCCTGGGCAAGGCACTTACCTCTGTTGATCTCAGTTTCCTCATCTGTAAAATAAGGGAGAGAAGGAAATGGCAAACCATTCTAGGACTTTTGCCAAGAAAACTCCAAAGGAAATCATAAAGAGTCAGACACAACTGAAAATTGACTGAACGATAACTGAAATTATTGTGCATTGTGCCTTTCAGATTTCTTGTAAATCCATGGCAGGAGCTGATTTGTTTTTGCTTTTGCATAGCAAGTACCTATCAGACTGTTTCGTACTTAGTAGCTACTTAATAAATGCTTGTTGATTTATTGATTTACTGATTAATAATTCACTAATCCAATTATGTTGTATCAACAATTAGTTCTACTTAGTACCTTGTTTCAGGTTCTGTCCCAAAACATCTTCTTGTAAGATCAGATCAATAATCTATCAACTCTAATGAGTTAGCAGTTTGTAAAGATTCCAACAAGTGTAGAATTGATGAGGTCCTAAATGATAGGTGTGATGGGTCCAGAAACTGAAGTACTGATAAAAATTAAATTGTTCCCTGAGGCTGCAGGGGGAAAAAGCTCTGATAGAGATAAATTTAGTGCCATGGTTCCACACTTTGAGGAGATAATCCAGTCAGAAATCATTATGTCAAGTTATGTCAAGTCCCTGAGGCTAAATTTTCCCTTAAAACAATTGATAGCTTGTGACTTCTCTACTGCCCTTCTCTTTTTCCTTACTCTCCCCATGCTACATGACATCTCTCCTAATTCCACTATGCTTCTCAAACCTATTTCTCCTCCTAGGGTTCTAAGTTCTTTTCAGGATTCAGCCTGCCAGCTAAGAATATGTCCAAATGCCAATCCTTTTTATTGGGTAATTGTGTTCCACTAAGGAACATGCCTTCACATGCTCTTCCATTCTGTTTCATACTTAACCATTCCTGGAGTCTATTATATCCCTTTTTTTTTTTTGTCTATAACCTCTTCCCTAAATAAACCTATCTTTTGAGAAAAAAAGACAAGGACAGAAAAAAACAGAGAGGAGAGAGAGAGAGAAAAGGAGAGAGAGAGAGAGAGAGAGAGAGAGAGAGAGAGAGAGAGAGAGAGAGAGAGAGAGAGAAAATATCCCAGATTTAGCTATAATTATTTACAATCAGTACAGATTCTTGACTTGGGGTTTATGATATATTTAAGGGAGAGTTTGATTTTTTATAGCTCAAACTGCAGTTTATTTCAACATAATTGAATTCCTTTACAATCCTATGTAAAAACTTTATTCTGAGAAGGGGTCCATCAGCTTCATCCCATTGGCAAAATGATTCAAGGCACAAAAAGAACTTCTGCCCTACTAGAATGAAAGTGCAGATATGTCTAATGTTTTCCTTTGTAACTCAGAGCACAGACTTTGTAACATAATAACAGTCTTATAATTAGAATTGTGAATAAAAGCATTGCCCCGAACTCTTGCTGGGGAAAGAGTAAATGGGAAACAGAAAGGAAAGCAGCCAAAAAGGATAGTAACCATGAATTTTATTTGGGGGCAGTGCTTGTGCACTCAAAAGAGTAAAATATCTATTAAATCATTTCTTTTTTGTAGCTTAATGTGATAAAGGTATTAGGATAAATATGATTAACAATAACTTTCACTCTTATAAGACTCAGAGGAAAGACTTAGCCTCTCTGCTTCTTTTCTATAATCTCCCCCTTAGAAACCACTAATAAATAATCAACTTTGAGGCTACCCTCAGAGAAATTTTAAACCTGCTACAACAAAGATAGTATTTGAAAACTCTCATTGAGAGCTGAATAGTGTCTACAAAATCTCTAACAGATTTGTCAGCAGCTTCTGGCTTATCTCCTTCCTCTGCCCCTCTTTATTTTAACTTTTCAGATTTGGGGCTCTACTCAGGAGAATATTCTAGTATCATGGGGAAAGAGAAGTACCACTAATGCTGCAGTATCCCTGCAAAGAGAGGACAAGAAGCATTGTAGAAAGGGTGATGATAGATTGTCTCTTTTATCTCCCCATGGGGAGAGGAAGCTTGGGCTTTTTTTGCTTAGTGAGTTAATATGCAGAAGAATTGGTAAGGAATGGAGATCAGGAAACCTTAATTTCATCATGAATTTAGTCCAAATGTTCACAAAAACTAATGGTCTTATTCCCTGCCTCCTGCCCAGTACCTGGATCTTTCCACCTAGAATCAGCATAGATATGCTTAGAACCAAGAAAAGGCGATGTCTTCTGGTAATCCCACCAACCCTTAGATTTCTGAAAAATAAATATAATAATGACTTAGACTCTTTAGAACTAAGTTTAGAAATCAAGGTGAAGGAAACTTATATAATGCCTTCTTTTCAGAGGTTTCTAGAAAGTTAAGACATATGAAACACTTTCCCTTTCATGCAAACAGAATAGTCACTAATCCTACAGGGATATGGCTCTGTGTTGGGACTATCTGTGCATGTTACTGACAGGAAGCAACTTGACTCTGGGATTGAGATTAACCTCAGATCCAGAAAACAATGTCAATTTTAATCTAATCAACAAGAATTTAAATTAGTACCTACTATGTGTCAGGTACTGTGCTAGAATTAGGGAGATAAAGAAAGGCAAATATAATCCCTCCCCTCAAGGGGGTCATAATCTAATGGGGAGACAAAATGAACAATCACATGCAAAAAACATGTATGTGGAATGAGTAATTTCAAAGGGAAGACACTGTCAAAGAGGACTAGGAAAGACTTTTTACAGAAGGTGAAACTTGAGCTAAAACATTGGACAGAAAGATAAGGAGGGAGAAAATTACGGCATGGGAGGTCAGTCAACAAAAATGCATAGAATCAGGAGATGGAGTATTTTGTGTGAGGAACAGCAAAGAGGCCAGTATCACTGTATTGCCAAATCTCTATATATGTATAAGGAGTAACAAAACTGAAAAGTTGTCAATATTGAGGGCAAGGGAGAGGGAAAGGAAGGTTATGAAAAGTTTAAAAAACCAAACAAAGGATTTTATATTTGATTCTGGAGGTAATATGGAGTCACTGAAGTTTATTGAATGTGAGGGGGATGAAAAAGAGCTCTTCTTTAAGATCTGTTTGATCACTGAGTGTTGGACAAACTGGAGTGGGGAGACATTTGAGACAGTAAGACAAGCCATAAGGTTATTATAATAGTCTGGGCATTAATTAATAAGGGCCTGCATCAGGGTGGTGTCAGTGTCAGAGGAGAGAAAGTAGTGTATATGAGACATGTGGTTTATTGTACCAATAGGACTTGGCAATGATTACGTATGGAGAGAGTGGGAGAATATTAGTCAAAGATGGCCCTTTGCTAACCTGGGTTACTGGGAGAGTGATGATGTCTTCAATAATAATAGGAAAGTTAAAGAGGAGGGATTTGGCAGAAGGGTTAGGGGAGGAAGGTTATGAGCTCACTTTGGGGGTTGTTGAATTTAAGATAGCCAATTTGAGGTGTCCAACAGAGAGTTGGAGTTGTGAAACTAGGCTGAAAAAGGTGCTAATAGATCTGAGAAGTGTGTGTGAGGGAGGAAAGTGAGAGAACACTGAATTATTGTAGAATCATATAATTAATTAATCTGGAAGAGAATTTAGAGATTCTTGAATTCAGCCTCCTCATCTTAGACTTAAGGAAACTGAGACCCAAGAGAAGGACTTGCCTGAGATCACATAGCTAGTAAATAAATAAGGCAAGATTTGAATGCAGATCTTCCTTATTCCAACTCCAGTACTCCTCTCTTCATTCTTGCTAAATATATAAACTCTAATGTGCAAGGCTTGATGCCATAGGAGAGGTCCTGAATTCTCCTTCTTGCAGTCTCTTTAGCAGCAGGAGTTAACATCAAGGCAATGCAAAGTGGCAATCAAACTTTTGTGACCCATTTCATCCTGGTCGGCCTTCATCATCACCCCAAGCTTGGGGTCCCACTCTTCCTGGTCTTCCTTGCCATCTACCTCCTCACCATCTCTGGCAATGGGCTGATCATACTCACCATACTAGTGGATGTCCGACTCCATCGCCCCATGTACTGGTTTCTCTGCCACCTCTCTTTTCTGGACATGACCATCTCTTGCGCCATTGTCCCCAAGATGCTGGCTGGCTTTCTGTTGGACAGCAAGGTTATCTCCTTTGGAGGCTGTGTGATTCAGCTCTTCTCCTTCCACTTCTTGGGGTGCACTGAATGCTTCCTCTACACTCTAATGGCTTATGACCGCTTCCTTGCCATCTGTAAGCCCCTGCATTATGCTACCATCATGACCCGAAATGTCTGTAATTGCCTCGCCTTGGGCACTTGGCTGGGTGGCTCTCTCCATTCAATCTTCCAGACTTGCTTCATGTTCCGTCTCCCCTTCTGTGGCCCCAACCAGGTCGACTACTTCTTCTGCGACATTCCCGCCATGCTGCGGCTAGCCTGCGCTGACACTGTCATCAATGAACTGGTCACCTTTGTGGACATTGGTTTCTTGGCCCTCACCTGCTTTGTGCTCATCCTTACTTCCTATGGCTACATCGTAGCCGCCATCCTTCGCATCCGCTCTGCTGATGGACGGCGCAACGCTTTCTCAACCTGTGCTGCCCATCTCACTGTGGTAGTTGTCTACTATGTGCCCTGTACCTTCATCTACCTGCGGCCAGGCTCCCAAGAGCCAGTGGATGGGGTGGTGGCTGTTTTCTACACAGTCATTACACCTCTGCTCAATCCCATCATCTACACACTTCGTAACAAGGAGATGAAATCAGCATTGTGGAGGCTGGGGGGGCACAGGGAAGTACAGCCCCATTAATCCCCACCCCCCATCAAGGCAGATTGAAGCAAAACTTTGAACTAAGAAAGGCAGAACACCAGTATGAGCTGGATTTTCTAGAGGCAGGAAAGAGAGTTATATAAAGAGAAAAATATGGAAGTCTTGAGAGGGATCTCTGAAGAAACAGATACCATCTCTCATTTTTATTATAGTTCCACTGAAAACACAACAGATAACTAAGCAGGGCAGGTTGCTAAGGTAATAATTAGAGATGAGTAAAAATTAATCTAATTAGAGTTTCTTCTCTAAAAGAGCCTTTTTATCTTGAAATTCCATCTTAGTTTGAAGAGAACAGAGATTTTTGGAGTTTTGCACTTAACTAGGAGAACTCAAGGATCTCTAGGACTCCCAAAGTGTCAGATCCATTAAAAGTAAACTCCAGCTAAGGGCTAAGACTTCTAATAAGAATGAGACTTATAAATACTGGAAGAGTAGTAACTGCTATATTCTATCAAGTCATGGGTAAATAAACCAAAGGCACCAACTCCATTCTTTCCTAGGAGTCATTAGGTTTGCCTTCTACTTCTTAGGATAGTTATTTATAGTGAGCGAACAAGGAAAATCACTTCTAAAGGACATGAAAACAGGCAAGTGCTCAGTAATCTATGAAGAAACCTGATGTGGAGATACTGGAGGTATGAAAGAGGCACACATTACATACAAGAAACCCCTATTAACTAATTTCAGTACGCCTACTCCCAGACCATAGGAGACAGGAAAAGAAAGAGGCGCTTGCAGAAGGCTTCACATACAAACTTAGTAGCACAGGCCTCTTTAAAGTTGTTCTATCTCCAAACTTAATTTCCTAATCTTTTATAGGTTCCAAATGTCAAGAATTTGGTGGAGGTGGGGAGACATTGTTCACAACAGGATAGAATGTTTCTGAGAATTAATGTATGGTGCCTGCATGCATTTTCTGTGCAAAGTACAGCAGAGATGGAAGAATAAAGGGAAATAAAATGGAAAAGATGAAAGAACATTCAGTTAATGTCTAGGATGATTTACCAAGTACTTCAGATGTGTCCAGAATGGTGCAAACACACAAAGATGTCACAGCACTTGTCTTCAATGAACTTATAGTCTTTTGAAAGAGACAAATTATAGATATGAAAAACAAATAGGTTTATAAAGCAAAAAATATTTAAGTGCCAATATACAGTAAATATCAGAGCAGTTCATTAAATATATATGTATATATAAAACTTTCACAGAAGAGATGGGAATTGCATTTAAATAAGTCTTCGAATCCTCGGTAGAGGCGGGGAGCGGGGGGAGAATGAAAAGGGGGAAAAGAATAAAAAGTACATAGCAGCGAACAAAAGAATAATTTTCAATGAAGCAAAGAAAAGATGGACAGTCCTGAATATAATGTCTTCTATTATTATATATGCTTTCTTGGAATGGAAATTTATTGTTACATATTTTGAATTCTCCCTAATGTTCTGCTGGGCACATGACACTGTTTTTTGCTTGTTTGTTTGTTTTTCATCTTCCTTTTTCAATCTTTTTTTTTCTCATTTTGTATTTAGTTTTAAATAAATAAATATTAAAAAAGAAAAAAGTTTTTAGGGACTATTTAAGTCTGGCCTAAGGAAAATTGATAGAAGCATAGAAAAAAAAAAGAAAAAAGATGAACAAGTCTATTGGTTATTTAGAGAAATGACAGGCACTTTTTTTCAACACTCAATATTTCCTAATATAATCATACAATATGAGGAATTAAGACAATTTGGTCGATCCCTTTGTAATTCTCAAGGAATATACTTATAGGAATAATAGTTATAAGCAATCAGCCAGAAGAATCAAGCCCAGAATTTTAAATGTACATACATAATTTGTACAATTATGTTATATTTTATTATCTAGCCTGAATTTGGATGATTAAAATAAGAATTAGTAACTGAATATAATTATTATGTAAACTCTCAAGTCTTCTTTTCTTGACATGAATAATCCTCAATTTCTTCAAGTGATATTCCTGTGACATAATTTGAGCCCCTTTATTATTCTTATCCTTTTCACCAGGCACTTTTATGAAAGTTTAATACAGGACCAGAGCTATCTCTCTTATTCCAGGTATGATTCTTCTATTAATCCAAGATTAAATTAGTACTTTTTGTCTGTCACATTACACTGTTGGTCTACATTGATCTGCAAGTCCACTAAAACCCAAAGATTGTTTTCATATCTACTGCTATCTAGCTTCCCCATCCTGTATTTGGGAAATTGGTTTTTGAAACATAAATGTTAGTTTCTACAATTATTCCTATCACATGTGGGGAAGAGGTTAAAGTGAGATTATTTTGTTGCTGTTCAGTCATCTCACCTGTATACAACTTTTTGTGATTCCATATGAAGTTTTCTTGCCAAAGATACTGAAGTGGTTTGCCATTTCATTCTCCAGCTCATGTTATAGATGAGGAAACTGAGATAAACAGAGTTAAATGACTTACCTAGGATCGCAATTATTAAATATCTGAGGCCAGATTTGAACTCATGAGGAAAGTAGCTCATCTAGAGTAGCACAAGAACAGCCCTAACACATTCCTCCTGTGTACTCAAACTTACTTCATAGCAAAAATGAGGAAAAAATACATACACACAGAGCCTTTCACAAAGTCGTATTTCCTATTTGTTGAAGCCTTTTGCAGTACTACCCCTGATTATTACTTTCATATACAAATTTCTTCTTAATTCATTGTGCCATTTTTCAACCATAGGTAAAACCAATATCACATTAACTTTCTTGCCCAGTACATAAAACTTGTGGTATGGAATTTACCAGAAATATTAATTCATACATGCAGTCATCTATGTAGAACTATAACTAGGAGTTAGCTAAAAGAATAACATTCATCAAGTGATGGTTTAAACTATTTTTTTTAGATCTGCCACATGTACATATTGGCTTAGTAGTGTTAGTTGTGAAGTAAATCTGCCAACCCACCAGAACAGTGAAAATACAACCCATGTCTAAATGTACATATCCTAACAAAATGTATTGCAGGATATATATGTGGCCAAAAGGCTCTCAGGTCCTAGAAAACTAAGGTCATAACTGCTAAGTTTATCTTAGAGGTTTTCATTTGACAGATATGTTCTTTTCTGTTTCTATAGCAGGTCTCAAATGAATATTCAGTGCTATATAAACATGTCATTCCCAGATGGTAGATATTGTAATGAGATGCCAAAAGCCCAAGAAGTTATTATTGCTTTTTGTTATGGAAAGATTAAGGACCATCTCTGACATTTCTGTTTTTCTGCTTCTTGGTGATCTTAAAACAATAGTTGGCTTAAAAAGAGTCAACTGTATTTGGGATTATATGAATTGACCTATGTTGCTCAACAGTCTTAAGTAAGATGAAATAAACTCTGCTTCCCATTCTTGTCCATATCATTAGTACTTCTCATCTGTAATCCATAGGTTATAACTACTGGGAATCTGGGCAAGAAAGCTCGTGGCTCAAGAATGCAGGGGGTAGCAAAGGTTTTTTGTCTTTTTATTAAGATATTTAACCAAAAGATTGTTAAAATTATATGCCAAGTCGGTCTAATGATTCCATGGACAGATTTCAGAGTTTCTGCACCTGCTTAGGAAACAACTACATATGTATTTTCACTAACTTCTAACTAAAATTTAGCTTCTCTTTCATTATGAAAGTAAACAGTAAAATTCATTTGCTTTAAAAGAGGCACAAAGGAAGTATGACACATAAAGATTAAGAACTCTGGAACAAGATATCAGCAAGGTGCCTTCAAATTCTGAAACTCCTTAAGTTTATTTTACTCAAATTGGACCATAGCCATGGCATCTGTAATTGGAAATAGAACTTCATTCCATTCCTCAAGAATTAGTTTGGAGGAACAGCTAAGTGGTACAGTGGATAGATCACCAGCCCTGAAGTCAGGAGAACATGAGTTCAAATCTCAGACACTTAACACTTCCTAACTGTGTGACCCTGGGCAAGTCACTTAAACCCAATTGTCTCAGAAAAAAAAAAAAAAAGAATTAGTTTGGGAAAAATCCAAGATGCAAACATAGAATATTTCATTGGGGGTGGATAGGAGAACAAAGATGGTGCTTGGGAAAGAAGATAGAGTGTTACTCTTGGTTGGTTGTTGCCCTTCATTCTCAGAGAGGACCAAAATGATCTCACTATGTCAGGTTAAGTTACAGTGTATTCAACTGTGACTGCTCAGACCACTATGAGCTCAGAATGCTGTGCCACAGGTCAAATATAAATAGTCCCTATGATCATGTCAAAGGGCTTCTCTAACTTTGTGCATCTCACATTTCTTCTGAGAGAATTCAATTCTGCTTTGCTCATAGAACACAGCAGCTTTTCTGATGGGGGCACGCCATGCTGGGAAGACCTGTGCCAGGGTCTCCCATATCATATAATCAATTCTAAAGTTCTTAAGAGAAATTTCCAGAGTGTTCATATTTCATTTTTTCTGACCACCTTGTGAGCACTTATGTAAGTTCTCTAATCCTAACCCTGATACTAACCAGTCATAGCTCCTTTTGACAAACCACATTTGTCATCTGCAAATTTAGGAGCTTGAACTGGATAACTTCTAAGGACTCTTCTAGTCATAATATTTTAAACAGTTATCCCTTCCACAATGCAGCTTTCCTCATCATGGTTTTGATATATTATAGATCAGCATAAGAAATTAAATGGGAATTTTGGGGAGTTTTGTGGAAAACTGCAGACAACATGCAACTAGCAGATAACATAGAAAAAGTTTAGAAGATCAGAAATGCATAAAACATATGTATAGTACTTTAAACACCCTTTTAAAGAAAAAGACAAAAATCAGATTTCTGTGGTATTAAGAAAGGTTCAAAAATTTTATGTAGATTTTCCAGCATCATATTTCTAACCCTGAAATGTAGAAGAAATAACTTTAATTCCATGGAACTCTTTCCTACCTCTACCTGCTAAAAACCTAGTCATCCTTGAAGGCCCAGCTCAAATGGGCCATACCCCAAAATGGAGTATTCCTTAATTCTTTTAACTAGAAATAATCTCAGTATTAAATCATAAGTTTCTTCCTATCTTACTTATCTCTGTAAACTTTTTGATTCTAAGGTAAATATTTTATACACAGTAAACACTAAATAAATATTTGTTTTGAATAAATAAATGGGTAATTGAGTCATTGAGTGACATATTTTTAAAATAGACCACAAGGAAAAGAAAGAATCAAAGATGATGATTTCAAGTTTTAGTGACTAAGAGAATGTTAGCTAGACAAATTAAGAAAGCTCAAGGCTATGGAAAGTTAGCTTATTGAAATTCATATGAGAGGATAGAGATGAACTGCAATTATTCTTGTGATAATTATTCAGTCAACCCTCAAAGGTCTCATTGCTACAAACAATATAAGTGTGTATGGTTGCCTGATACTTTCCATGTGGCCTGATATAGCATGAATTCCTCTCCATGGTGATGAGATAAAATCTGGACTGCAAACACCTGGGAGAGGCGACATCCAAGCTCCACCCAAAGATTCCCAAGAGGCTGAATGGTGTCCCCAAGTGGTACATTAAGCATAAAACACTGCTCACTCACAGCTATAAGGTTAAATAGAAATCAACAAAGAAAAGGAAGGTCAACAGGTAGCCATGTTCATTGGAAAGTTATAAACAACTGGACTTACAGTCCCACTTAGGTACCATGACTCTCTCTGAGTGGGAATCTCAACTAAATTTCCATGACTGACATTCAATTGACTCAAACAAGCCTTTCTCAACACTAAGAAGAAAGGATAGCAAAATATTCATGACCACTGAAACCATCCAGGTAAACCAATCTTTTGTCCCTTCTGAACATTTTGACTATGGAACAAGATCATTTTTTAGTATCCAGTGAATAACTGTATCCAGGACTGATAAAGTACTGTCTAAATTGTTGGTCAAAGTTTGGCCAATAGTCAGTATCTATTATGTGAAAAGGGGCAACTCCAGTCACTAGAGGGGGAAAAATTGTGACTCCTTCTATCACAAAATGTATAGACCAATAAAAGGATGGCACGCACACAAATAATTATGAAATGAAATACATGCTAAGTGCATCAAAAAATGCCAAAACAAAGTTCTATGTGAAGTCCAAAAGAGAAGACTATTTCCAAGGGGAAATGGGGGGAAGAGGGAGTAAGCAAAGATTTCCATTTCATGGAAGAAGTAACATTTGAATTGAGTTATGAGGATTTTATGGAAAGAGCCAAAATTCACAGTTAAAACAAAGTTATTCAGGGCACTGAGGAAAGGGTAAATAAATATATTAAGGCAGTTTAAGGGAATGTAGTAACTCAATTGTCATGATCAGACAAGGGGCTGTGGAGACTGAGTGGTCAAATCAAACACTGGTAACTCACTTCGTTCTGGAGGGTTTGGCAAACACATCAGAGCACCCCATATTTTTCTTCTTCCTCTTCCTCCTCATCTATACCATCACTATGGTGGGGAACATCTTCATCCTGCTGACAGTGGGCTTGGATCCTCATCTCCGCTCCCCCATGTATCACTTTCTGGGCCACCTGTCCTTCTTGGATGCTTGTCTGTCTACAGTGACTGTGCCCAAAGTCTTGGCAGGGCTCTTAACAGCAGAAGGAAAGGTAATATCCTTTGGGGGCTGTGCTATACAGCTCTATTCCTTTCACTTTCTGGCAAGTACCGAATGTTTCCTATATACTGTCATGGCTTATGACCGATATCTGGCTATCAGTCAGCCACTGCGATACCCAGTTGTCATGAGTCAGCAGGTGTGTGCAGGATTGGCAGGAGCTACTTGGGCCACTGGTGCCATACACTCTGCTATCCATACCTCCCTTACCTTCCGCCTGCCCTACTGTGGGCCTTCCCACATTGCCTACTTCTTCTGTGACATCCCCCCTGTCCTGAAGCTGGCTTGTACAGACACTGCCCTCAATGAGCTGGTCATGCTGGCTAACATCGGCATTGTGGCTGCAGGCTGCCTGTTGCTCATCATCATCTCCTACGTCTTCATCGTGGCATCTGTGCTGAGGATTCGGACTGCTGATGGCCGCCGCCGTGCCTTTTCTACCTGTACAGCACACCTCACAGTGGTATTTCTCTACTACATGCCCCCTATATGTATCTACATTCAGCCACACTCCAGTGGGGCAATGATAGGAGCCCCAGCTGTCTTCTACACAATTGTCACCCCCATGCTCAATCCCTTTATTTATACCTTGAGAAATAAGGAAGTGAAACGGGCTCTGAGAAGACTTCTGTGTCATGGACCTAGAGAGTTACCTGCTGCTAGTCCACCCCCTTAATATGTACTATAGTCCATTTCCATAACCCTTCCAATATAGCACCTGACTAACTGTAATAGGTCCAATGGAAATAGCACTGCAAAGGGAGGTGGGAGTGAACAGATCTATTTCAGGACTGGTTGTGACCTGAAAAAAAGTCCCTTTATGTCTCCAGTTTGATTTCTATCACCTGTAAAATGTAAGTAGATGCTTTCTAGGATCTCTCCCTCTTCATTTATTCTCTGGATTCCCTACAAGGATAGATAACTTAAGGATAATTTTGTACCTTTGGGGATAGAATCTTCTTTGGCATCAGGATTTCTGGAGTTCTGAGCATTATATAATCTTTATATGGGGACTAAGTGATGAAGTTTCAGAAGAGTTGGTAGCATATTCTGGCCATGGAACTCAGCAATGCATCAGTGTTAGAACTGATGGATTTGTTTAGAAACAATGATTGTCTCCATTTACAATCAGAGTAGTAGAAACAAAAAATAGCAGAGTGTTTTTAGTTAGCAGATCAGAGTTCTGTTATATCCTTAATAAAATCACTTTTCTCTGGGCCTAATTTTTGTTATTTTAACGGGAGTCTGGGAAAGATGGTTGATCTCTAAGACTCTTTCCTATCCTAAATCCTAAGTCTTCACAAGATCCTTCTATCAGTCCTTGATTTGAAAATATCATAGGCTTTAGAGACCATGAGGAATCATAAATAAGCCCAGGAGAAAGGTGAGACAATTGTTAGAGAAAGGGTTGCATTCAAAGGTTGAATAAGGAGTTAAGAATATTAAGTCAACACTTTTTCCTGTTTTTAATTCTTCTCTAACTGGATTCAAAATATTTTCTAATAGAGCCTATATAAAATGTTAGCCTGACTCCACTCCAACAGCTTTTCGCAGAAAGGCAAAAAACAACACTGATTAACATTTAGCCAGCCAATTCTTCCAGATAATTATATTTCTTCTCTAATATCGAAAAAAGTGAAGTTAAAATTGACTTCCCCTCAAGCAGGCAGATATTTCTATGCCAAGTATGCTTATTAAATCTGAAAAAATGTGTCTGCCATCCCTTAGGGGGTGATAAGGATATTCTCATTGATAAGGGTAAGAAATGGTGTGGCAAAGTGACTAAGGAATTGGCCTCAAAGGTAAGAAACCTGAGTCCCAGTGTTGCTTCTGCCATATATATTGGCTGTGGGATCTTAAAGCAAATCTCTAAGACTCTAAGCTAAATGTCTACATTGATGAAGTTTCTCACTGAGAAATTCCTACATAGAAGAAATTCAGTTCCAGGAGAAGTGAAAGAAAAAGAGCAGACAGAGGCCCAGAAAGAGAGAGACAGAGGGAGACAGAGAAAGGGAGAAAAAGAAAAGAGAAAGGGGAGGGGGGGGAGGAAGATGAAGGGGGAGAAGAAGAGAGGAGGAGGGAGAGACCTATGGAAATAAGTGTTGGAGCTAGAATATAAACACAAGTCTTTAATGAATTCATATCCTATGCTTTCTCCATGATACTATGCTGATTCTCAAGAAGGAAATTCACCTTATGAAAATAAAGAAATTAGAGTTGTTGGTTAAACAACATATTTTCACAATATCTTCTCTTCTTTAAAATGGAAGATCCTGATATACTTTTTTTTCCAACACTGAAAAGGAAAAAAATGTTACAAAAGAAAAGAATGAAATCCATAAGGAAAAGGCAAGAAAGAAAAATTTTAGGAAGTAAAAGAGTTATACCAAGATAGAATAAGGGAAAGAGTTAGCAAAGACAAATTTAAAGGTCATTGTACTTATTCCAGATCTCAGTCTATCAAGATGATTGAAAGTTCTCTGAAGGAAAGGAGGGGGTAAATGATTGGCAAAAGACACCCCAAAAATATGCACATATAAATGACATATACGCATAAGAGAAATAGCCTTCTATAAGACTGACAACTAAAAGTGAAAATAGCTACTTATTCTGCACCTTCCATTGTTTTAATTTTCCTCTTGCCACGAATTTGCCTTCCTACCCTTTATTTTCTTACTGAACTTTATAATTTACAATTTTTTTTTTCCAAATCAACCCAGATGACAAACAAAGAGAAAAAGGAAGAGTATGTATCTTATCTCTCTCTGCTCTTATCTCTCTCATTTGGTTTTCTCTCCTTTTTATTTGTCTATATAGTTTGTTCACCCAATAGGAATCCTTTATCCTTTTGAACCATAGCTTCTGTTCTCTCCATATATATATATATATATATATATTTCTTCTTTTCCATTCATGACTTCATGGTTCTATGGATATTCCATAAAGGTTGAATGATAACTTTAACATTTTTTTTTCATTTAAGCAAATAGGCCTGGAATTATAATTTCAATATTTAATGTGTATATTTATATATCCTGTTTCCTTAACTAGGTCATAAGTACATTGATCTCAGAAACTATTTGATATATTTCTCTATATCTTATAGCATGAACCTGTAGCAGAATGGATTAATTAGTGAATTCTCAATAGGTATGTGCTAGAGCCAGCTCCAACTAGTTTATGAGAGTAGATTGTTAAATTTTCAGTGTGCAAATATTTATACTTCTGAAATTAGCAAATACTACAAAGCAGGGTTTTTTTTTTAATTCTTAAGAGAGTCCTTGCAAAAATGTTATTAATTCAAATTAAACTTCAGAGTGGGTAATGTGTATAATTTTTTCCAGAAATTTAATCATTTATTAACACACTTTTGATGTTCATCAAATAATTACTGGTTGAAAGCATGTATAAATGAATTCTCACCATTTGTTACACATAAGTTAAACCCATAGACTTAACCTTTCTTCTGTCAGAAGTCAAAAGATATGTTTTAAACTCAGAAAGAGGAGGATAATACATATATATATATATATATATATATATATATATATATATATATATATATATATATATATATATATATATATAATGCTGAGGCAAATGGGGTTGAGTGACTTGCCCAGGGTCACAAAGCTAGAAAGTAGAGGAGGATAATATTGACACTATCACTTTTCTTCTTCAAGGTCTTGAATATATTTGTGTTTAGAAGTTCCAATAGCATGAAACGGAGAGAAATACCAGAAAATCAAGGAAAGAGAATATATAAGGACAACATTCCATAAATAGCTCAACACTCTTCTACCCAAATCATATTTATAATAAGCAAAGTACATAGACAAGTACCATTCTTGTGTAAAATGCTTGTCAGAGAACCAAAAGCAGCAATTGTTACACAGAGTAGGGATAGATTCCCTACCTATTGTAGATTGTTTATAGATAAACCCTATTGCTAAGGGTTATTCATAGTATAGGAAAGTGATAATTACATATAAAAGACAATGAAAATTTATTTAAGTTAGTTTGATCATGTCTAAGAATAAAGGCTTTCAGTAAGAATATTTGCAGTCAATAGTGAATGTGTTAAAATTAATAGCTTATCTATAATAGCATTTTAAATGTTCAGTTATGAACACTCCATTTTAGTAAGAACATTAACTAGCTAGAATCCATCAAAAGGAAATGGTTGTGGAAAAGTGGGATGATATAAGTGTTGTCTTCAAATTATGCCATGTAGGAAGAGAATGGATTTTCTTGGTCAGAGAAGACAAAATTGAAAACAATGTATGGACTAATTATTATAACTATAAAGAAATGGAATGGAGTACATAATGAAATAATGAGTTCCTTTGTACTGAAGATTTTGGGAGATACTAAAGAGCAGATTCCTGTATCAGGTCCAGGTTTAAGTAGGTAGCCTCTAACAATGTCTTTAACTCTTAATATTCAATAATTTTAATATTGTCTAACATATATGATTTTGTTCACCTTTCTCTATCAACAGTGTTATTCAATGTATTCAAAAATAATAAAACTGTATTTCTTATAACATTATCCTATTATTTAGACTCTTGATATTCCTGTAATTCTTTCTTTGCTTCTTCCCACTCCCTATTCACATAACTTTTACCATAGGTTAGACTTTCTTGAATCCTTGAAAGCAGTTTATAAAAGTAAAAGGCAGCAAATACTATCACAAAAAAGCAATGACTGTTTAAAAGTGGTGGAGTCATATTGTAGGTGTAAGGGAACAAGACAGAAAACAAAAACTGAAAAGAATGGAGCTTAAAGTAGTGTCACTAGCTTTTTGAGTGATATGAGCAGGTTACTTAATCCCTATCATGCATTGTTATCTCATTTATATAATTAGCAGATAAAACACATCAAATAGTTTTTTTAACTCTTCCTAAGAAAAAGTTGGAAAAGAAAGAGAAAAAGAAGAAGAAAAGAGAAGGAAATATAAGTAAGGAATTGGCCAAAGGGAAGGAATATGTTGTAAAAATAAAGACAGATGGTAAAGAAGGAACATAGCAAGAGCATGTGGAATAGGAGAAAAACATGTGAAAAGGAAAAAAAGTAGGAAAAAACACAGGCAGAGAGAGTTTAAGTGAAATCTCTGAGGTCACACAGCTATTAGGTTTCTGAGGTCAAATCTGAACCCATGTCTCCTGATTTAGCACTTAGTTGCCTCTAGGCTTAGAATGAAGAATGTAGTAACATAAAAGAAAGGATTTCTATGCAGGAAAGAACAAGTTAGTGAATAGGTGAGAAAAAAGAGGAAGGGATTTCAAATGTAGCCCAACTTAGAATAACCAGAAATAATTCCTTTTTATTTTTAAGATCCTGAAGTGCATTCTTGAATAGGTTATTGGATCTTTTTCACTTAAAATTATAGTGTTAAGAAGAGATAAAAACACGGAAAGAATGAGAAAGACAGCAAAAGATTCACAGAGACACAGACACAGAAAGGCAGAGACAGAGAGATAGAGACCTCAAGGGAAATCCTATAAATTTAAAGTTTCTTTCACTATCCTAAGCTGAACAAAAATTCATCAGATAAAAGTCAAAATACACTGACAAATGGTAGGGAATAATGGGATTGAAGTCCAGAAACTGTCCTTTCCTACTCTCCCATGTCTTCCTTATCCCTAATTTGAGGCATTGGGCCTATCTATATCTATATCTATACATATATTATATATACACATATAAGCACAAAAAACCATCTGTTAAACTTTATTTGACCATATGAACCTTTTTTTTTTTTTTTTAAAGAGACCTGACTCTGCACCATGCGACCTATGAGTATATAGGACATAGAATTATCTGTATATGCTAAACTTACTTCCTTTCTTCAACTCATTCTACCCTTACCCTCATCTCTCACTTTATATTTGACTGTAAGGAAATCCAGCTATATTTCTTTCTTAGTGTTTCCTATATACTCTTATGGGCCCTTCTTCTGACTATCACAATTTCTAACCTATTATAGATGGAGAGAAGATGAAGTTTGACAGCAAGGGTGAAAGATAGGTTGAGTTATATGGGTTTTTTCCTTCCTCAGCCCCAGCTTTCTCTTTCTGGAATTCTGGGTTCTCCCTCTGGCTTACTTTTTTACTTTTTTCAAAGTAATTAACAAGGGCGAAGATAATAAAAACTCTCCTCATTAACTACAGTATTTTCAAGTGTATTGCAAAGAATGCAATTAAAATCAAAGATTTGTAAGTTGAAAGCAAAGATTTAATAAGTTCCCTAGGGTATCCAAAGTTACTCCACCACACTAAGACTGAATCTCCCTGAGGCTTCACATTAACCTATGGAGTATTTCTGTGTGTACCCTATCTTTCTCTCCTTCAATTACAGGGTAAGTTTAGGCTACAATAAGAAATCTTGGTCTCGTGGGGTTATATATCAAGAACTTAAAGGGACATCAAAGGCCCTGCAGTATAAACTCTTCATTCTAAAGTTAAGGAAGCGAGGGCCCAGGTTGATTTAAGTGAGTTTAAATAGCTTGTCCATGATCAAAAACATACAAGGCCTTAAGAGTTGGGATTTGTACTTAGACTACCAAATCAGTGCTTTTTTCTTCTATACCAGAAGGACAACAACCAACCAACCAACCAACCAATCTTCCAATCTATATTAAATCTGTAAACAAACAAAAGCATACACCAACACTCCTTCCACTTTATTTTTCACTTGTAGCCTTTTCAAGTTGAAGAATTTACCATTAAATTAAACTACCAAAAATTCTGACTCTACTGCAGGGAACACAATTTTGTTGGGCTAGCCACATTATTTGAATGCCAAATGTACATTTGCCAAAAAGACTATTTTATGGAGAATTCAGGCAAGACAAGTGCTCACAAGACAATCATAAAAAGTGATACAAGGATACTCTCAAGGTCTCTCTTAAGAACTTTAGAAATAATTGTATGACATGAGGGACACTGGCACAGGACTGCCCAGAATAATGTGCCCTCATCAAAGAAGGTGCTGTGCTCTATGAGCAAACCAGAATTGAATTAGCTCAGAAGATTTGTGAGATAGTAAAATTGGAGAAGTCATCCCAAATGTTCATAGGGACAATCTGTGACTGACCTGAGGCAGAGCATTATGAGCTCATATTGGTATGATCAGCTATAGTTGGACATTCTATAACTCAATTTTTAACATAGTGATGTGATTTTGGTTCCCTTCAAGAACAAATGACAATAACCAATCTATGTTATCTTTCAAGATCATTGAAGACATACAGCTTTAACCTTCTATAGCAAGTGGTCTGGGTATCCAAATTTCTATGAAACATTTTTCATCAAATCTAATTTTCTTTAATAACTCACTTAACTCAATCTGGGCCCTAGCTTTCTTAACTGTAGAATGAAGGGTTATACTGTAGGGCCTTAGATGTCCCTTTAAGTTCTTGATATATAACCATGTGGCCCCATTGCTTATCGGTCTGAATCCAGATGATATAAATTACATATAAATTTTATCCAGATCACAAAGGAAACAGAGAGGAAGCATGGATGGGTGACACTACTGACATTCATAGCTATTATAATTATAGTTGTGCCTTATTTCATCAAGCTTGATATAAATGAAAATCTGAATTACAGGAATATTAAATAATTCCCTTTTCTTAGTAATATTTTCTTTTATCATAAGACTCCTTTTAAGAATTAGATCCCTAGTTATTTGACTTGATCTTTAAAATATATTGCGTCAATCTTTATTTAACCCCCAAAAAAGATTTATGTAATTTTTCATGTTCTGCATCTATTTTGTAGAAGTTAGGTCATCCCATTTAAAAATTGATGATGAATTTACCTTCATAGAATCTAACTTCTTAGGTTGGAAAAGACTTTTTCAACAGTCTGAACCACCAAGTATAATCTGCTCTAACCCACATATTTCACTGATTGAGGAATTAACTTGTAAAGAATTAATCTCTTTTACAAAGTCTCTTGGGTATAGTCAGCTTTCTGACAAGAACTGGGGTCTCCTGACTCCTAATGCAGATTCTTTCTGTTAAAGCAGAAAGCATACCACTTCAGAAGACATGTCTTTAATTTGATGCAATTACAAATTTAAAATGAGAGACAACGAGTAGGGTATTCAAGGTTACATGCTTACACTGCCTCTAATAATAAGATGACTCAGTACACAAATTTCTTATAAACATCATTTTGCAAGCTGGTGAAATAAATTTTAGAGAGAAGAGAGAAGATAGAATAAGTTTTTAGAGAGAGGAGTAAATTTTAGAGATAGGAAGAACAAAGAACCTTATAGAACCACCATCCTAATTTGTGCCTTCAACGACTCCCTCCCAGACTATTGCTTTTATTTTCTAATTATTCCTCCTAAAATGGAACAGCCAGTTCTATGTATCAAATAAATATTTGCTGATGATGTTTTAAATTTCAAGAGAAAGAATAGGGATGAATATGTAAATATATATAATATGAATATATAAACATATAAATCCAAAAATCATTGGAAAAGAATAGACCACTAAAAAAGTACTCATAAAGAGCAATTAGGTGCACAGCGGATAGAGCACTAGACCTGGAGTCAGAAAGAACTGAGTTTAAATCTGGCCTCAGATACTTAACACTTCCTCGATGTGTGACTCTGGGCAATTCACTTAACCCCAGTTGCCTCAGCAAAAAAAAAAAAAAAAAAAAAAATACTCATAAAATGCCAAAACACTATGCTTAGCACTAAGGATAAAAACCAAAAGTTGGAACATTCTCTTGTCTTAAGGAACTCACATTCTGATTAGTTGAAATAATATAGGACAGTTCATCTGAAAAATAGATGTTAGTTCTCCAAGGTTGAAATAGACCAATTGTACATCATATTGAAATCCCAGTGGAGGGAATTATGTCAAGGACTAAGTGGTCCATGGGCCATGGAAGCAGGTTAGATCACAATGTCTCATACCTTGGAGCTAATAAACTCGTGAAAACTGATGAACTTCTCTTCATTATTTAACATTATCACCATTTAAAATCAATGATAAAATACCATTATATGAATCACCTGGAACTAGGTATTTACAGGTATTAACTATAAAAGTCTTAAATGGGCAAAATTCTTTATAAGAACTTGAAATGTACAGTTAAGGACATTGATATATAGGTAGGTGACACCTAAATAAGAGATAAACAAAACATAGAAAGAAAAATATAGATAAGTATGCCTAATGAGTATTATATAAAGATTTTAGGTAAGATATTTATCAAGTAGGTTACAATAGCATATTAGAAAGATTTTGTACTATGAATAGGTTGGAATTTTACTATAAATGCAGGATTGGTTCAACATAATAAATATAAGAGGTAAAATTAACTATGATCATAATATGAATAATAAAAACAATAAGATTAAATAAATAGATGCTGAAAAGACCTATGATAAAATTTAATATATTAAAATAATAGAAAGCATAGAATGGATTATTCCTTAGCTTAGTAATATCTTTCTAAAAAAAAAAAACAACTAACATTTGTTTTTAGGTTTAAGATTTGCAAAGTACATAAGCAAACTTGATTTTTCGCTATAACTCTATAAAGGAGGCACTATTATTATTCCCATTTTAAAGATGACGAAACTGAGACTGAGAAAAATTAAGTGATTTTCTCAGTATCACACAACTAATAAGTGACTCAGATAAAATCTTTGAAATAAAATCTTCCAAACTCCAAATCCAATATCTATCTACTCTGTTGCCTAGCTTTCCCCATTATAAGTAATGGGGGAAAGAAGTTACAATTTTTCCAATAAGAACAAATATTTTATATAATAGAGAAAAGTTAGAGGGATTATTGGTAAGATCAGGGATAAAACAAGGATGCCAATTACTATTTAACATGGTCTTAGAAATGCTATCTAAACTAATAGAGAAAAAGAAATTGTGGGAATAAGCATAGAGTTATTCTTCAGTTTAAGGATATTGAATAAGCAATTTTACAGGGAGAAATCTAAACTATCAGCAACTAAGTAAAAATATTTCAACTCACCAATATTTAAAGAAACACAAATTTAAAAGATTCCACTTCGAAATCATTAGACTGGCAAAGAAGACAAAAGAATAAAATGATGAATTCTGGAAGGCAGACAAATTTATTATTGGTAGAGCTTTTAATTGATCAATACATTCTGAAAAGCAATTTGGAACTATTATCCACCACCACTAAATTATTAAATTATGCATACACTTTGATTCAGTTCTTCCACTCCTAAAGTCTACATTCCTCAAAGAAAGAGAAAAAAATATTAATTGCTCATGGGTAGGCCGAGCTAATATAATAAAAATGGCAATTCTACCTAAATTGGTCTACTTGTTCAGTGCTATATCAATAAAACTGCCAAAATTATTTTACACAACTAGAAAAAATAATAACAAAATTCATCTGGAAGAAAAAAGAGCAAGAATATCAAGGGGATTAGCAAAAAAAAAAAAAAATACAAAGAATGATGGCCTAGAAGTACCAGACCTAAAAGAATATAATAAAGCAACAACCACCATTTGGTACTAGCTAAGAAATAGTGAAAATAGTGAAATAGATTAAATACATATGACACAATAATCAATTACTAGAGTAATCTAGTATTTAATAAACCCTCAAATTCCATCTTCTGTGATAAGAACCCACTATTTCACAAAATTTGCTAGGGAAACTGGAAAATAATATATCAGAAACTCAGCGTAGTGCTACATCTCATACTCCATATCAAAATAAGATCAAAATGGGCACATGATTTGGGTATAAAAGGTGATGCCATAAGCAAACTAGAAGAGTGAGGGATAATTTACCTTTCAGATCTTTAGGGAAGGGAGAAATTAATGACCAAAGAAGGAGAGAACATTATGAAATGCAAAATGGACAAATTGGATTACATTAAAGTTTGTTGTTAGTAAATGCAATGTATTCCTGGTTCTGCTTGTTTCACTTAGCTTCAATTTATATAAATCTTTCCAGGTCTTTCTAAATAAATAATTAAATAAATAAATTAAAAAGATTAAAAAGAAACATAAAACGGAGGGTGGAGGGGAGGGGGGGAAATTATAGCCAGTGTTTCTGATAAAGATCTTATTTCTAAAATATATAAAGAACTGTGTCAAATTTATAAGAATACAAGTCATTTTCCAATTAATAAATGGTCAAAGAATATGACCAGACAATTTTCAGAACACAAAATTAAAACTATCAATAGTCATAAAAAATGCTCTAAATTGCTATTAATTAAGTAAACACACATTAAAAGAACTCTGAGGTACCATCTCACACCTCTCAGTTTGACTAAGATGACAAGAAAAGGTAATAAGTGTTGGTGGGGATGTGGGAAAACTGGGACACCAGTGCATTGTTGGAATTGTAAAATTGTACAATTATTCTGAAAAAAATTTGGAATTATGCCCAAAGGGTTATAAAACTGTGCAAACCCTTTGACCCAGTAGTGCCATTACTGGGTCTGTATCCCAAAGAAATCATAAAGGAAGGAAAAGGACCTACATGTGCAAAAATGTTTATAGCAGCTCTTTTTATGGTACCAAAGGATTGGAAAATGAGGAGATGTCCATCAACTGGGAAATGGATGAATAAATTGTGATATAAGAAGGTAATAGATTGTTATCATTCTATTTAAAAATGATGAACAAAATGATTTTAGAAAGACCTGGAAAGATTTATATAAATTGAAGCTAAGTGAAACAAGCAGAACCAGGAATACATTGCATATACTAACAACAAACTAGTGTAGTGATTAACTATGAATGATTTGGTTCTTCTCAGTAGTTCAGTGATCTAAGGCAATCTCAATAAATTTTGGATAGAAAATGCCATCTGCATCTAGAAAGGGAATTATGGAAATTGAATGTAAATCCAAGAATACGAGGACAGAGGATGAGTCAGTCATGCCAGCCACCCTCTTTCTAAAAGGGATGGACTTTAAATCAATCTAGAATGATGATGATATATTTAGACATGGCCAAAATGGGAACATATTTTTAGTGGACTATGCATATTTGTTGTGAATATTTGTGTATTTTAATTGTTCCATTGAGAGT
The DNA here is from genome assembly GCF_016432865.1 of Antechinus flavipes. NCBI lineage: Eukaryota > Metazoa > Chordata > Mammalia > Dasyuromorphia > Dasyuridae > Antechinus > Antechinus flavipes. The sequence continues at coordinate 381,534,980 of NC_067400.1, read as the reverse complement.
GATAGTAGAAGTTAAAGACAATTTTATTTTAAAGGAGATAGGTAGAAAAGAGAATAAAATTATTAAATGCTGAACATTTTTCTCATAAACTAGTCAATACAGTAATAGTCATTGTTCTAGTTGCCATTATCGTCATCATAACCATCATCATGATATCTCACATTTGTATTTGTCTTCATAGCCATCTAAATACTTTAATGGATTGTTTTATTTGATTCTCACAATGACTCTGAGAGCTAAATAAGATAGGTGAACTTATCCCCATTTTACAGATAAGATCACTACTTTTTCAAGAAGTTAATCAACTTTCCTCAATTCATACAATTAATTAGTGATAGATCTAGAACTCAAATATTCTGATTCATAATCTATTTTGTCTCCTCTATGCCCAATTTCCATTCAATAATAATAATAATAATAACACCATCTTTCATTTTAGCAATGTTTTGTGCTCTTAGTAATAGACACATTATTTTATTTGATGCAGCAGAAAACCCCATAGAAATGTAGAGGAGAAGATGTCATTGGTCTATTTAACAACAAAAAAAAAAAAAAAAAAAAGAAAGAAAGAAAGAAAGAAACTAAGGAAAATAGAGATTGTGGCTCTCCTTCCATAACACCAACAGAAGCAATACTGTAACCTAGATTACCTATCTGTAAAATTTATACTGGATACACCACTTCCTTTATAACCTAGACATTTGTAGTGACAGTTCACAATAAAGAAAAGGACTAACTAGAATGAGCATATTAAAAAATTCTGGAATTTTTTTCTTGAAACCTGGAAATTATTAAATTAAAAGATAACTAGGTCTTGCCAATAGAATATTTTAAGCATAAAAGAAAAAGGAGTTCCAAATATTGGGGGGTCAAGATAAGAAAAGCTTTTGGTAATCCACCAAAAAAGCTTGTCAAGGAACTAAGCTGTCAGTTCAAATGATGGGCAAAAGGTGCCCAGTGCCCAGTCTCCCAAATCATATTCACATTTGGAAGTTAGATCTCCAAATCAGAGTTACTGCTCCTCCTCTTGTGTTTGTAGGGGTAACTTTGAGAGATTGAAATGGAATGTTTACTATTATTATTCATGAGTCTTCATAGAGAATTTCTTCAATGTCATTTGATGAATCAACATTTCTCCAATATTAGCCAACCAGTTCATATCAGATACCTTTTAAAAAGAAATATTTATTACAATGATTTGGAAATATTCTTTCCTCTACAAACTCCTTGGTCAGTGGACACAGATGATACAAATTTAAGTAATGATGACTAAATATCACAGACCACCAGAGAAGTTCAATTAAGGGTGGGAAAAAAAGAAAATTGAAGCTGAATGAGTTAAGAGAACACATCAGTTGTGCTATAGAAACAGGAATATTTGGTAACTCACTACATTGGTGGGGTGAGGGAAAATGAGGAATTTATATGGAACCAGTAAATAGGAAGAAGTTAAAGACTATTAGTCTTTAAATATAGTGGAGAAGATCAGAGGAGGAGAAGATGAGAAGTGGGATAAAATGCATATGGAGAAACGTTTGGACTCTGCAAGGAGATGCAATATTTCTTCATTGGAAATTTCAGGAAAGAAGGAAGATAAGGGGGAACATCAAGGGGTTTTAAGATAAAAAAAAGAGGAAACTTATGGAGAATTATGTCAATTTTTCAAGCAGAGAAAGGTGATGTTCTCACAGGGAAAGGTATGAGAGTACTAAGAGAAGATTAGATGGGAAATTTTTGGAGAAGAGTGATATGGGGAATCAAATAAGGGGGGGAAGGGGGAATAATCATTTCAGTCTCTCTGCATTTGCATTGGCCATCCTCTATACCTGAAATAATCTTCATCCTCACTTCTACCTCAGAGACTCTTTTGCTTCCTTTAAGATACATCTCCAGCACTATCTTCTGTGTGAAACCCCTCTCCACAACTGCTATGCTTTCCCCTTTCTACTATATTGTACTGTTTGTATTCATTTCATAAATGTTATGTGCGTGTGCGTGTGTGTGTGTGTGTGTGTGTGTGTGTGTACATATATTGTTTCCACTGATAGAATGTAAACTCCTTAAGAGTGGAGGTAGTTGGGTTTGGATTATTTTTGATATTTTTATATCTAGCCTCTTACCATTCTGGCACTTGTCAGTGTCTTGATAAATGTGTCTGTTTTTTTAATTCATTGTAACAAGACAGCAGAGTTCTTTTGCATTGTTGGATAGCTAGTTTATTTGTATCTATTTGGAGCTGGAAGTTTGAGTTCATCAAGTACCAATTTACAGAGCCTGTTAAGTCTTAGTTCTTCACAGGGGCTCATACCTAATTTTAAAGATCTGCATCTACAACTAAAAAATACAAAATGGAAAGAAATAGAACCTGTGAACACATTCTGCTTCAAAGCTATGTTTTGTCTCCCAATTGAGAATCTGATTTCCTACTAAATTTATAACACAACCACCAAAGATAAGGGCATTTTTCTTCTTAAGATATTTTTTCTTTTCCACACATATGCACATATAAACACACACACATACATGCATGCATACACCCAAACTCTCCACTGAATGAAGATTATTAAACAGTTTTGATCAATAGGCAGGATTTTCTTTAAGAAACAATATTTGGACACTCCAATGGACCTTTGGTCTTATCAATGTAAGTATTCTATTCAGTGATAAACAACACAACCCATCCAAATCTTCACCATTCAATTTGGTCTTTTTCTGTATCCTATCATAATCATGAAGGGTTCGTTAATTACTCTATGTGTCTGCTTGTTTTTCTTTTCACTTCACAAGGATATCAATGGAACATGAGGACTGTCCAAAAATTATCCTTAACTCTTGCCACATGACTAACCCATCTTCTTTTTCTATAATACATTTTAATAGTATCCTGTCTACCACCTAGCCAATATAATTCTTTGTTTTTAATGTTTTTCAACTTGTTCATGTCCACCATATTAATTTCTTTTTAACATTTTTATGTAATTTCTTTAGAGATGGTGTTCCATGAATCATAGTCACAATCACTAAATGGAAATTTTTTAAATGAGCTTTTGTTTGAAAGAATTTGGGTTTTTAAAAGAATTTTATGATTTTTCCCTAAGATGATCCATCCAATTCTCCTTCTCCTGCTTAATTTTGGGCCTGCCTCATTGCTCAACATTTAAAAGTCTGTCATATATGTATGCTTGTGTATATATGCATTTTATATATAATACATACATATATATGCATGTGAATAGATTGTGTGGAAATAAATAATGCATGCATGTGTATATCTGCATGCATATGTGCCTATTTAGATATACATGTGTACATGCATTGGGAACATATATATGTATATATAAATATGATAGGGATAGACTATGAAGCATTTTTTTAAAACACAGATTATGTTTACATTTTTTTTCTGAATTCTCTGAAATTTATTTTTTTTAAATCTACACTCTGAAGGAGTGTATATGTAAGACCTTACATAGATTTTTTTGTCTCCTCTATCATAAACTCTATTCACTTTCTCCTAGGATTCCAATCATTTCCATCATAGCAATTATGTTCCCCCGTTAGCAAGATTTAAATCTAGAAAAGAATTTCTCTTTGTGGTTTCCTTTGCCTTTTGAAGGATAAAATTATCACTAAGGAAGTCAAGAAGATATTAACCACTCTGCTTTAGGTAGAGAGAGCACCGGTAAATTTCTGTATGATTACAGTTCCCCCCCATAATTAAAAACTAGCATATATATAACTCTCTGAACTTCTTAGAGCATTTTCATCTTCACAAGAGCCTAGTGAAGTAAATACTACTTTACCAATATTATAGGTAAGGAAAATGAGGCTGAAAAAGTTAAAGTACTGCTCAGTGTCAAACAAAAGTTTCTGAGGCAAAATTCAAAGTCAGGTCTTCTATCAGTCAAGATGTCTGCCCCCAAGTGTCAGTTGGGAGTACTTCACCAAGACTAAGGGAAAGAGCACAGCTTTCTCTTGTAAGACATCACCCTCCAAACACACATGTGTGTGCACATACACACCTTGGTATCTTGTCCCACTACCTCTATTCCTTAATTCTTTGGCCCACCATCAGTTTTGAGTTTTGTAATCATGATGTTATAGTGTTGTAGCCCACAGACAAAATTCCTGAACCTCTCCTGAGGGGCTGTAGAAACTTGGTTGTCTGTCAAAGCAATCCTTCTAAACTTATGTCCATATTCATCATGCTATGCAGGAAAAATAAGATCAAAAGAGATGGAAAAGAAAAAGAAAAAAAAACAAATAAACAAGAATAAAGGTGAAAATATTATGTTTTGATCCACATTCAGTCTCCATAATTCCCTCTCTGAATGTGGATGGTTCTTTCCATCACAAGTCTATTGGAATTCCCTTGAATCACCTCATTGTTGAAAAGAGCTAAGTTCATCACAGTTGATCATCATATTATCTTGTTATTTCTGTTTGCAATGTTCTCTTGGTTCTGTTCATTTTACTCAGCATCAGTTCATGTAAATCTTTCCACGCTTTTCTGAAATCAGCCTGCTCATCATTTCTTATAGAACAAGAATGTTCCATTATCTTCATGTACCATAACTTATTCAGCCATTCCGCAACTGATGGGCATCCACTCAATTTCCAGTTTCTTGCCACTACCAAAAAGGCTGCTACAAACATTTTCGCACATGTGGGTCCTTTTCCCTTTCTTTAAGCTCTCTTTAGGATACAGATCCAGTAGAAACACTGCTGAACCAAGGATGTGCTCAATTTCATAGCCCTTGGGGCATAGTTCCAAATTGCTTTCCAGAATGATTGGATTATTTCACAACTCCACCAATAATGCATTAGTGTCCCAGTTTTTCCACATCCTGTCCAAAATTTATTATTATCTTTTCCTATCATCTTAGTCTGCAAGGTATAAAATTATGCTTTTTCTTTTGAATGAAGTACATTCAATCAGAGTATTATCAAGGGATGTTCTGGCATATGTTTAACAAGGAACCCTCCAATATGGGTGTTTATATCTGTGTGTGTATGTGTGTGTGTGTGTGTGTGTGTGTGTGTGTATAAAACACTCTTTTAAGTTTAGTCTCATTATTAACATTTTCTCCATCCTTTCTTAAATCTAGGCAAATAGGAAAAAATAAATCTTGATCTGTAACATTTGCTGATTTTAAGAATTACATATACTCACACTGAAAATTAACAGTTGGTTCTTGTGAATTGGCACTAGCCAGCTCCAGCACACCAACGCTTTCATTTCAACAAGGCTCACACAATACCTATGAGATCAAATTTGCCCCTTGACATGAAGACTCTGAGTTTCTCTTATTATTGTTCTGTCATTTTCAGTTGTATTTGGCTCTCTATACATCTTCAGGGCTGGGGTTTCTTAGCAAACATATTGAAATGACTTGTCTTTTTTTTTCCAACTCATTTTACAGATAAGGAAATTGAGGCAAGCAGAGTTAAATGACTTGATGAGAACCACACAGCTTGTAGGTGTCTGAGGCCAGATTTTAATTCAAGTTTTCCTGATTCCAGGCCTGACACTTTAAACATTGTCATAGAGCTGTCCTAGTTTCTCTTGACTACTATCTAAATTTGAGCCTTATGTAATAATAGTTCAGAGATCATGACCAGGACGTCAACTTGATGAAGATTAAGAGGCCACCGTTTTGAATCTTGACCATGTCTTCTTCCTAGGTATAAATATGCTCCTAGATTGTTCCAATCCTGGCATTCATCTGAATCAGAACTGAAATACAAAGGTGCAAATCTATAAAAAGGAGCAGATCAATTTGACAGAATCAATCAGATACTGAAAGATCTGAGTACAGCTAAGAGAGCTGCCTTCTTTGGGTAGCTGGAGAAAACTAGAGGGACTTTGAGTGAAAAAGTCCAACCACAAATTCCCCTTCCTGGAGAAACCAAATCTGATTACAAGTGCCAGTACAATGCCCAAAACTGTTATCTACTGCATAAGGATCTTCTGGTCTTTTTCTCTTGAAGGAAATGGATTGACCCTTTAGCAAAAAAGAAAGAAGATAATTCTAAGGGAAAACTTCCAAATAGTCAGTGTATGTGTGGTTTCCTGAAGCAAGAGCCTCCCTTTCTGGGAATCTAAAAGGGTAAAAACTCATTCCAACCACTTTAAACACTTTCAATGTTATCTTTGTATAAAGATTCATCTTCCCAAAAACAAAATATGAAGAATGTGCTTGAAGAAATAAGCATTGACCCACTCACTACATGTTAGTATCTAATGTATAGCAACTGATCTTGCTAAGATAAAACAATAATATAATCAGTAGTGGTCCTGCAAGTTGCAATATATTCAGATCCCCCCCCCCCAAATCAGTTTTGCACTTCTGGTTATAACACATTTTCTGTTGTATGAAGTTCATTTATTGTTAAATATGAAATTTGCAATTCAAGGAACCTACCACCAGGTGCCTCTATTTACTGAATGATGTCTGACAGAAATCAGACTAATAAAAAGGTTGGACTTCTATGAATTTATGAACATCTTGAGGTTTCATTAGTATAGTTTGTCAACCTAAAATAAAGAGAACCACCAGAATAGCAATAATATGGTATTTAATTGAAACAAAGGAATTGCAATTTAAAACACTGCACTGGAGTGCAAAAATGTTGGCATGGGGCAGAATTTCAGTAAGTTTCAACAGGCAAAAGTGCTAAGGAGTGGCAACAATAGGGAAGGAGTTCAATTGTTTTGCAAAATGGCCAAAGGCTGGAGAGTGATGATATCTAGTCAGAACAGAGGGCTCCAAATGCAGGATATCACAGGACCTGTTCCAATTATGGAGTCAGTAAGGTCAAGGACAAATAGTTTGTTCTGATGACTGTATTTAATAAGCTCCTTCCAGAAACACCAAAAAATTGAAGAATTTGCTCAAGTTTATGCAAACAGTATCTGTCAAAATTTGAACCCATCACTTTCTGATTCTGAGGTTACCTTGTTAGCCACTATGCCATGTCACTCTAAGCTTTGTAACTTTAGAATTTAACTTCTGTTGAATATAGATCTTTAGAATTATCTAGTCATTTTTACAAGTGTTTTATCTCAGGAAATAAAGAATTCTTGGATCTAAAATGTATACATTACAATGGACATCTGAAGTCTATCATACGAATGTCAAAATATCAAGCCCTGTGCTGAACTGAGAAAAGCAAGCAAGACTATTACAAAGAAAACAAAAAGAGTTTTTTCCCCTCCAAATTTGGAGTGGTAATGTGCAAGATAGTACCAATATATTTGAAGGATAGTATAATGAGAGTAAGCAACAGAGGCAAAGTACCCTATATAATTATTTGTCTTGTACTAGGGTTGGGGAGGAGCAATTCCTTCTGCATCACAGGATTTGAATAAGAGTGGGATGTCCCTAATAGAATTTTAAATCTTTTACTTCAAGAAGAGATGAGGATTATTAGCAATAATCTCCCCAATTAATTTCTCAAGTCATTCTTGATTATTCCTTGTCTCCCACTTCCTATATCCAATCAGTTTCTATATCTTGATGATATTGCCCTCAAAATACCTTTTCCAGTCATCCTTTTGTTTCTATTCCACTGACACTACTATATTTTAGGTCCTTGTCACCCTTTCCCTAGTTGATTAGAATAGTTTTCTAACTGATCTTCTTACTTTTAGTCTTTCACTTTTACAATTCATCCTTCATACAATTTTAAAGTAACATTACTAATGTTTAAATCAATTCAATTCCATCTATCCTTAGGGTTTATTGTGTCTAATAGATGATGAAAGAAAATGATAAAAATAAATGAAATAGTGCTTGAACTTTAGGAACTTACATTCTCATGAAAGAATACAACATGGTCATGAGTTAGCAAATTTTAAAAATAGATTAAATTACAAGATAATTCCAAGAATGTTGGAGCACTAAAGATATCAGGAAAACATTGGATAGGAGATAACATTTGAGATGCATTTAAAAAGAAACTAGAGCACTACAGAGGTAAGGAAGCAGTGTACTTCAGTCATTAGCCATCACATAGATGAAACCCAAGTCAAACTGAGACTTCTTGAAGATCTTAGCTTAAAAAGGTCAAGGTCTCCCATTTCATCCAGGACCACCTCCCATCATCTTGGTCTATATCTTGCCACTGGGTCCAGATGGCTCTGAAGAGAAAGTGAGGCAGGTGATCTTGCACAGCCCTCTCTCACTTAAATCCAGCTTACTTGCATTTTATGGCATCACCTCCCTAAAGTCACAGTTCTCTTTGAGAATGAGGGACAAACAACAACAGCAACAATATATGCAAAGATTTGGTGGTAGGGAATGGAATCACATGTAAGAGAATCATTTAATAAGCCATTTTAACTAATCCATAAAGATAAATAGTTTTAAATAAGACCAGAAAGTTATATATAAACTATCTTGCTGAAGATTTTAAAAGCCTGGAGGAGGATTTTGTATTTTATTACAAAGACAATAGAGTACTATTATAGATTTTTAGAAAGGAACAATCTGACAGAAGGGACACACTTACAATGCAGACTGAAATAGCTTTCTTTTGGGCATTGCCAATGTGGCAATTTATTTGCTTGGCAATAAATGTTTGTAACATAGATTTTGTTTTTCTTTCTTTTTTAATGGTGGTGGTTAGGTTGGGGAAAAGAGCAACAGTGGTAGGAAGAAAAGGTAAATTTTTGTTTATTAAAATTTTGATATAAAAAGATTGTGACAATCATGTTTACATTTTAGGAATATTTATTTGATAACTGGGTAGAGAATGAATTATATAAAAGAAAAATCTTATAACAAAAGTTTATTTCTGTAATATAATTTATACATCATAAAGGCTTAAATAAAGGTATGGGTTTTATGAGTTAAGAAAAGAAAATGAATGTAAAATGTTAGATGTTGTGGAGATAGTAGTGAGACAATTGGCAACTGATTGAAAATGTTAATGGAGGGAAATAGTGTGAGAGAAAAGGAAGAGTCAAGAATGACAATACAGTTGTGAACCTGCATGACTAAAAAGCAGATAAGTTTGGAATAGGCATGGGTTTAGGGATAAATATATTGAGTTTAGCTTTGGACATGTTGAGTCTGAGATTCTATAACAATATCCAAATGAAAGTTAACCTCTGGGACATTGTCAATGTGGTCCTGGGGCCCAAGAGAGAGAGGTTAAAACTAGATATAGAAAAAAAAAAGATAATTCAATCTATAAAATTGAATCGATAGAAATGAAAACTGAATCTACTGATAAAATAACTAATATAAAAAGTACAAAGAGAACCCAAGACAGCCTCTTAGAGGCTCTGTAAATCTAGTAGATGGGAATCAGGAGGAGCTAAGAGAGTAATGTTATAAAAGAAAAGGAAATAGAATGTGTCTAGAAGATGGGATGGATCATTGAATCAAAAAACCCAGAAAAGTCAAATAATATGACAAGTGGGAAAAGATCATTAGCTTTAGCAAGAGATCATTAGTATTGCTGGAGAAAAACATTTTTGCAAAAGATTCATATTGAATAGGAAGTGAAAGGACTAGGGTTGAAGAGTAGATTGTAAAGGATTCATATTGAATAGGAAGTGAACATTGAAGGCAATGAATATAATCTGCCATTTCTAGGAATTTGGTTGTGAAAGGAAAAGATGAATGATGATTGCTTGAGGGGACTGCAGAGTCCAATGAATTTTTTTTTAATAGACATCTTCTTCTTTCATATTACCTTTATTTTCCAAAGATATCTCTCCTCTGTTATTCAGCTTGCTGTTTCTTTTAATAAAGAATAAAAAGGAAAAGTAGAATTTAGCAAAACAAACCAATAAATCAACCTAATCAGATAGGATATTTCACATCCATAGTCCTCAACCTGAAAAATGGAAGGGAGATGTATTTTTCATCTCTTGTTTGTGACCAGATTTGGTAATTATTAGTGTTCAGTTGTGTTGTAATTGTTGTTATTATTCTTGATTTATATTACTGAATTGTGTATATTTGTAGTTCATTTATGCCAAAAAGTTATACATGCTGAAGATGGAAGCCTGCCACAAGAAATAGAAAACCTTTATTGTTTTCCATTCACTCATTTATAAAATGTGACTATTTGTAGGGTGGAACCAAGATGACAAAGAGCAGACTTGGCTTTATATGATCTCCTTTGACCTTCTCTCAAACCAACATCAGGTTAAGCCTCTGAACTTGTTTTTGAGTGACAGAATCCACAAATATTTGGAATACATTTCCAGAAAAAAAGATTCTTTGAAAGAACTTCAGAATAGGTCTGTTTCAATCGGACAAGGAGACAGTTTGCTGAACCCAGACCACAGTGTAGGGAGCCCAAGGCAAGGAGCTGGGGCAGAGAACCAGAGCATTTTGGCATCTGCACACAAGGGAATCTTCTGTGAGGCTCTTAGGCTACTCTGTGCTTGTTGCAAGTGGGTGATTAGCAGATTTGCTGTAAAACCTCTAAAAGTGAATGTAAAAGGCAAATTGAAAGCCACTAAGCCCAAACATTACCTACCCCATTACCTAGCAGCAAAAGTTAGTCAAAAACACTGGCCCCAGAGCAAATTAAAATGGCTGTCACCTCTTTGCCCTAAAAGCAGATCTCAACCCTTAAAAATAACAACAACAAAACAAAAGGACTCTGACCATAGACAAACTTTTATGGAGAGAGAGAGAGAATAGACCTCAAACCCTGAAGTTTCTAAAGGCAAATCAACTCCAGATAAAGCCCCAAAGGCCGCCTTTTCACAAAGCTTTCCTGGAAGATTTCAAAAAAGGATCTTAAAACAGAATTAGAAGAAAAATGGGGAAAGGAAATGATATCTTTGCAAGAGGGTATGGAAAACTAAAACCAGAAATTATCTGAAGAAAACTCCTTAAAATAGATTTAATGAAATGGGAAAAGGATATAACTCCTTACAAAATAGATATGAAAAAGATACCAATTTGTTGAAAAACAGAATTTGTGAAATAGAAAAAAATGCAATGAATAAAACAATTCCATTGACCAAATACAAAAGGAACTAAAAAAGAGGTAATTGAAGAAAATAATTCACTAAAGATTAGAATTAAGAGACAGTTAGGTGGCATAGTGGATAGAGTATCAGCCCAAAGTTCAGAAAGACTTGAATTCAAATCTGGCCTCAGATACTTAACACTTCCTAGTTGTGTGACCCTCGGCAAGTTGCTTAACCTCAACTATATCAGGAAAAAAAAAATCCAAAAAACAAACAAACAAAAAATTAGAATTGAACAAATGGAAGTAAATGACTCAATAAGACATCAAGAATCAGTCAAACAAAACCAAAAAAATGAAAAAATAGAAGAAAATGTATAACACCTCCTAGGAAAAACAACTGATCTGGAAGTAGATCTAAGAGAATAATCTAAGAATTATTGGACTTCCTGAAAGTCATGATGAAAAAAAGAGCTTAGACATTATCTTTAAGGAAATCATAAAGGAAAATTGCCCTGATGTCCTAGAATCAGAAGGTTAAAGAATTCACTGATCACTTCCTGAAAGAGACCCCAAAATTAAAACTCCAAGGAATATGGTGGCTAAATTTCAGTGCTATTGGAGCAAGGAAAAAATATTGCAAGCAGCCAGAAAGAAACAATTTAAATACTGAGAACCCTGAATCAGGATTACTCAGGACCTAGCAGCTTCAACCTTAAAGTATGGAAGAGCCTGGAATCCGATATGCTAAAGGCAAAGGAATTTGGATTGCAGCCAAGAATACACTACCCAGCTAAAATGAGTATTTTCTTTCAGAGAAGAAGATGGACATTCAATGTTATGGGTGAATTTCATTTATTTTTTATGAAAAGAGCAGAGCTGAACAAAAAAATGTGATCTCCAACACAGAACTCAAGAGAAACGTAAAAAGGTAAAAAGGAAAGAATTCTTGAGAACTATATTTCTGTTATGGGTATACTTATAGGGTGAAAACAAAAAAAGAAAATTATAGACCAATTTTCCTAATAAATATTGATGCAAAAATCTTGAATAAAATATTAGCAAAGAGATTACAGAAAGTCATCATCAGGATAATATACTCTGACTAAGTAGGATTTATACCAGAAATGTAGAGCTGGTTCAATATTACGAAAACTATTAGCATAATTAACTATATCAATAACTAAACTAACAAAAATTATATGATTATCTCAATAGATGCAGAAAAAAAATTTGATAAAATCCAATATCCGTTCCTATTAAAAAACACTAGAGAGTATGGGCATAAATGGACTTTTCCTTAAATGATCAGTAGCATCTATTTAAAATCACAAGCAAGAATTATATGTAATGGGGACAAACTAGAACCATTCCCAATAAGATCAGGGGTGAAAAAAGGTTGCTCAGTATCATCATTATTATTCAATATTGTACAAGAAATGTTAGCTTTGGAAAGAAGAGAAGAAAAAGATATTAAAGGAATTAGAATAAGTAATGAGGAAACCAAATTATCACTTTGCAGATGATATAATGGTATTCTTAGAGAACCCTAGAGAATCAACTATTCGATTCTACTTGAAACTGTTAGAAACAATTCACAACTTAAGCAAATTTGCAGGATACAAAATAAATCCATATAAATCATTAGCATTTTTATATATTACCTACAAAGTCCAGCAACAAGGGATGCAAAGAGAAATTCTATTTAACATAAATGTTAGTATAATAAAATGTTGGAATCTTTACAAACTGTTAAGTCATTAGAGTTGATAGAGGCAATAATTATCTAATTTAGCATGGTTCAGTATGGTTGATCTGATGCTCCAAGGAGATGTTATGGGCCAGAAGAAACAAGGTACTGTGCTTGCTTCGGCAGCACATATACTAAAAAATTAGAAACAAAGTACTAAGTGGAACTGAGAAACAATGCTTGCGTTCACACCTTTACTCATTGGAGTTCATAAGTATCGGAGATTCACAAAGTTAACTTTGTAACTTTGTGAATTCACGCCTCCTTTGAAACTCTTAGAGCCAGAGAGCACTCTGGGAGGAAACCCATAATCCCACTCTCAGATCCCATAATCCAACTCTCTCAGAGGTGATCATATATAAATCATATATATATATATATATATATATATAAAGCAGATAGAGGCTCAGTCAAGAATTCAGCTGAAAAGATTGAGAAGGGAGCATCAGTTTAGTTGAGGAGAAGCATTCTCTCGGAGGTGCAACCAGATTCAGCACTCTGGGAGATTGAGAGCCAGAAGCCCTCCCTCGGAGGCAAGAGAGATTCATTCCATTTTCCACCTTTATGTTGGCTGGAGGCTGAAGAAAGCAGAGGCAGAAGCAAAGTACAAAGCTGCAAGAGTTCTTGGAACCAAGCAGAGAGATAGGCCACTAAGAAAACTAACTGGGCTATTTTGGAAGGAGAAAATAAACGTTTGGATTTTAATCAGCTGGCTGCATTTTGAGGTGATTATTACTTTTAAGTGAACCTAAGGCTGCATCCAGAAAACCTCCCCAAGAAACCTGCTCCCAGAGAGAAACATTATATTTTAAAGAAAAAGAACAACACAATAAAATATTTTAGAATCTATCTGGCAAGGGCAAGTCAGGAACTATTTAACACAACTATAAAACACTTTCCACACAAATAAAGTCATATCTAATCAATTGTGAAAATATCAAGTGCTCATAGGTAGGATGAGTGAATATAATAAAAGTAACAATGCTGCCTAAACTAATCTATTCATTTAGTGCCATGCCCAAATCCCAAGAAATTATTTTACATGTCTAGAAAAAATAATAACAAAGTTCAAAGCTCAAGAATTTCAAGGGAATTAATAAAAAAAAAAAATACCAGTGAAGGTGGCCTAGCTGTGCCAGACCTAAAACTGTATTATAAAGCAGGAGTCATCAAAACTATTTGGTACTGGTTCAGAAATAGGATAGTCAATCAGTGGAATAAATTAGATTCACAGGACAAAATAGTCAATAACTATATCAGTCTAGTGTTTGACAATCCCAAAGACTTCAGCTTTTGGGGTATGAATTCTTATTTGACAAAAACTGCTGGGAAAACTGGAAACTAGTATGGCAGAAATTAGGCATTGATCCACACCATATTTAGACATAAAGAGTGATATTAAAAGCAAATTAGAAGAACATAGAATATCTCTCAGATCTGTGGAGAAGAAAGGAATTTGTGAACAAAGAAGAACTGAAACTCATCATTGAACACTAAATAAATAATTTTGATTATACTAAGTTAAACTGTTTTTGTACAAACAAAACTAATACAGACAAGATTAGAAGGGAAGCAATAAATTTTTATATTTAAGGGCTCTGATAAAGATCTTATTTCTAAATAAAATGTATAGAGAATTGATTCAAATGTATAAGAGTTCAAGCCATTCTCCAATTGATAAATGGTCAAAGGATATGAACAGACAATTTTCAGAAGAAGAAATTGAAACCATTTGTAGCCACATGAAAAGGTGCTCCAAATCATCATTTATCAGAGAATTGCAAATTAAGACAACTCTGAGATATCACTATATACCTCTCAACTATGCTAAGATGACAGGAAAAGATAATGATGAATATTGAAAGGGATGTGGGAAAACTGGGACACTAATACATTGTTGATGGAATTGTGAATGGATCTAACCATTCTGGTAAAGTGAAATGAGCAGAACCAGGAGATCATTATACACAACAACAACAAGATTATACAATGATCAATTCTGATGGACATGACTCTTTCCGACAATGAAATATTTAAGGCCAATTCCAATAATTTTGTGATGAAGAGAGCCATCTATGCTCAGAGAAAGGACTTTAGGAATTGAGTGTGGATCACAACATAGCATTTTCACTCTTTCTGTTGTTGTTTGCTTGCATTTTGTTTTCTTTTTAATTTTTTTCTTGATCTGATTTTTCTTATGCAGCAAAATTATTGTATAAATATGTATACATATATTGGATTTAATATATATTCTAACAAGTTTAACATATATTGTATTTCTTGCCATCTAGGAGACAGGGTGGGAGGAAGGAAGGGAAAATTTGGAATACAAAAATTTTTAAAGGTCTATGTTGTAAAATTATCCATGCATGTGTTTTTTGAAAAACATCAAGATTTCTCCCTTGTCCCAAGCTCTTGCACCTACATCTAGTCCTCGACCTCAATTAAATTCTTCATTCAATGAAACCAATGTGTAATTGTGAAAATTAGCTTCACAAGAAACTGATTCTAAGATGATCTTGACTTTTGATAATCCTTCCTCTCTAAAATATACCACTGTAAGGTGAATCCTCTTGTCCTGAAGAATACACACGTCTCTGAAGTTCTGCATGAACTGTGCAAATGCCTCAGTCCTTCCAGCAAGAGGTACAATGATATTAATAACTGATTTGGCAATGTCAATTGTTTCACTCTTTACTTTCATAAGCGGTCCAAAAGATCAGAACAAAGCGACATGTTTGTATTCCATAAGGTCTGCCTTCTTAAAAAAAAAGTTCATACTGTGTCCCTTTATCTCTCTCATGATGATAAAAACCTTCTATAAAATCGTTTTCATTAAATAGTTGTTTGTCCCCAACTGGTCCATCTTCATCTTCTTGATCATCTTCTTCATCAGAATTGTTAATAACCTCCAGGCCAGCCTCAATAACTTCCACCAACTCATCTCTTTTGTCTTTTCTAACAGGCTTTTCCTCCAGTTGTCGAGTGAGACCCATCTCCAACTGGAAGACTTTCATTGAAGTAAAACTTTCAAAGGGGATGATACTATATTTGCTAGGTAGTTTGGCTCCTATGCCTACCTCAGCTTTGTCAATTTGAGAATGAAGAAACTCCAAAAGATCACTAGGTATTTGTTTTTTGGTGCCTTGATAACCCATATCATTTGTTCTAGTGTTTTTTTTTTTTTTTTGCAATGATCTTTCTGAAAGGACAAATTTTCAGGGGCATTACACAAGGAGGCAAAAGTTGAATTCAGATGCCCTGCAGGAAGATTTAGAGGAATTGGAGGTCTATCAGCTTTCCTGCATACATCATGCTTCTTGTGAGACTTTTGTAGGGCAGAAAAAAAGATAGTAATATATGTCTGCATCTAAAGTATGCTTCTTTAACAAGATGATGGAACACAAACGAAATATTTCCTACCCTGCCATTAGGCTTCTAGCATGTATATGTCTTTGAGAGAGAGTGTGTTTCATAACGTTTTTCTTATTTTCTTATTTCACACGTTCTATTTCATATGTTAAACTTTTCTGAATTTTTCACATTCATTATCTCATATGACAAAGTAATATATCACATTCACATATCACAATTTGTTTTGCCATTCTCTTAAAAAGTGGTCATTTGCTTTGTTTTCAATTCTTTATTAACACACACACACAATACACAATTTATTATGACTATTTTTGCGTATATGATACTTTTGTTTTTGTCTTTGACCTCCTTGGGTAATATGCCTGTAGTAGAATCTCGAGATCAAGTATAAACATTTTGTTTTCTTTTTTTTTAGTGTAATTTCCGATCACAAATGAATGTATCTTTAGGATGAAAAAATTTGGTCATATTTATAAGCACCAGAAAAAGCAGAAAAATAGATTCAAGATAAGCAAAAGAGAGGAAATGTTGAGGGAGCAACTTCTTGAAGAAAAGGGAAGGGATCAAGAACACTGAATAAGGGTTAGCATTGCAAGGAGAAAGTCCACATTTTTGTCAGATATTAGGGAAAAAGAGAAAATGAAAAAGAATGATCAAGAGGAATATTTGGAGGTGTGGAGAGAGGAGAAAAGATAGTTCTTGAAGGATAGTGTCTGTTTTCTCATTTAAGTAAGAGATAAGATTCTATGCTGAGGGAAAAAAAATAAGGTGGTATGTAAGGTTTGAGTAAAAGAGAAGTTTAGAATAGAAGCTTGGGAGACAATGATAGTCAGGGGGAGATAAAACAGTAAAGTCCCAATGGAAATTAAATAACATAAATTTCTAATAAACCTTGTTGGCAAAGTTGTGTGATTTTTTCCAACAGTATTTCATAGGGTATTAAGAGGAGGCATTTGGTGGAAGTACAAGCACAATCTCACAGATTAAAATAATTGAAGAGAAATTAGCAAGAAAGGTTGAAAAATGCCCACTAGTGAAATTCTGAAGACATAAAGGGAAATAATTCTGATAAGAAGAAAAAGCAAGAGCTGTCTAAAGAAACAAACTCAATAAAGTAAGATACTTACTTTAGAGAAGAAGAAGTTTTTAGGAGCAAGATCTGTGTTAGAACAGAAAAAATGATATGAACTCAAGAACTATCCCTGGCAATTGAGAACTATATTACAAAAGAACCACACAAGAGAAAGAACTTCCTGAGCCTGAAACTCTAGTATTGTGAGCTCATATATGTTATCTATAGGTTTGCCTCACTAACAAAGTAATCTAGGTTTGAGACTATATTTCTTATGGATACTATATATATTTCTGAGAGAGTGTGTACCAGGATAGAGGGGAAAAAATATCCTCAGATATGGTTTCTTTGTTAATTGGCTTTACTTTTTTTCCCTTTGTAATAAAGGAGGTTTCATTGGCGGTTTAGGAAATGACTGAGATTAAACAAAAAAAATTGGTTTTGCAAAAGGGCACCATTCAGGAGAGAGAGAGAAAGTGAAGAATGATACACGCATCTGCTTCACTTTGGTGATAATTTTATTGAAAAAGCCTTTTTGAACCTATTAGAAAAGCCAAATTCCCTCCTAAATCTGAATCTGCTTTATCAATTTGCTGTAACTGAGCAGGTAAGACCCCAGGATGTAGTCACAGAATCCTAGGAGTCTCAGGCTATGTTTAGAGTTGGCATTTGGAGCTATGTCACAAAACACTGAAATTTGGAAGATGCTGACAATTTTTGTACTCCTTCAGAGGCATAGAAACAAACAGTATCTAAAGTAGCAAGAGTCATTAAAACATAAAGCTAAAAATATATGGTTCCTCAGTACCCACACCATTGTAGATGAGCTTCTCTATACCCAGACAATGGTCTCTTATCTCCAAGTCTCTTCTCAGACTTCTCAGAAGTTTTAGCATCTCATGATCTCCTGTACCATGGGCCCTAGTATACTAGGTTCTCATCAATTTTATTTGAGTTTCTCTTAAAAAGCTTAGTTAGAGAGCATCTTTTAAGCTGTTTATTTTTAATACATTCCATTTCCCTTTCTCAACTTCTCAAAATTACAAGTTATAGTTCTAATAAAACCTCTCTTTATAGGTCAAAAAGATAATAGTTATAGCAACAATAAAGTTACAGCCATCACTTAACCTCTTCCCCCAAGAGATTAATTAAAGCATTCTTGTTTAATGAACATGGGTCAAGGTGGTTTTCTTTGGAGACTATAGCTCCAAAAAAGTTTTTTAAAGTTTTAATTAATAGAGTTGGGAAGGAATTAATTGTATAAAGTTTGGAGAACTTCAGATTCTACTACTGAACAGGATGTTTCAAGTCAGTAGAGATGAGAAGTCCTAGGTACAAGCCAAGCTTTCTGTCTGGAATATTCAGCTGGTCTTTAGAGCCAGTTGACTCTGAAGTTGAAATTTTTGAAGGACCAAGGGAAGAAATCCAGAAGAGTAAGGTGTTAGAATGGGTAAGTGAATGAGATTACTTCAAATTGCGGGCCCTGTTGACTTTTCAGACTTAACCTTTATATTTAATTCCAATTCAGATTTTAATTTTTGTTCAATTATATGGACCACTGAGATATAAGATCCAGGAAGACAGAAAACTGTAAACCATGGAATCAGATGTAGTAAATTAATTGAGTTACATAATCCTTTGGGACTCTATGTAATCATCTTACAATGAAGAGGTTAGACAAAATTATTTTTATGCACATTTTCAGTGCTGACTCTATGATTCTAAAATGCTAAAAGTCTAAGTAATCAATTCTGTGAAGATATGTTGAATTTTCCATTTAGATTCTGGGTAATGGGGGTCAACCATATAACATTCATTCTCTATTCAAATCTCTATTTTTTCCTTTCTTTGTTCTAGGAACTGTTCTAGGTACTGGTTATACAAAATACATCCAGAAGTCTCTTCCTTCGCAAGATTATATTCTCTGGGGAAAATGTACATAGATAAGTAAGTATAAAATAATAAAAGTAAATACAATGTGATTTTTGGATGGGGAAAGGAAGAAGATAATATCTTGGAGGATCAGAAAAAATAGGAAATCAGCCTTTGCCCATAGATTAGAATAGAATTGTAAAGGGCTTTAAATATCAAATAAAAGAATTTGCATTTTATCCAGAAAAGAAAGGAGTGAGAAAGGAAGGAATAAGAATCTGTTGAATATTTACTGTTTGCCAAAAATTATGCTAAGTGCTAGAGATTCCTAGCTTTTAGAGAGACCATTTTCTAAGTAGCGGAAAAGATAACCTTTTATATTGTTATATAATATTTTAAGATATGTAAAGTACTTTTTATATATTCATTTATTTTTTCATCACGACAACACTGTGAGGTAGGTGATTTAATTAATTTAATTTTACAGGTTAGTAAACTAAAGCAGACAGAATTTAAGTGATTTCCCCAGAATTCTAAAGTCTTTTACCCTACAACTAATAAGTAGAATTTAAACAAAGGTCTCTCCTTGGTGACTCTATCCACTATATAAATTGATTGTTCATATAGGAAAATTCAGCTCTAGAACAGATAGAAAAACCTGGTGGTACTTAGAGTACTGATATAAAACAGGTGGTAAAAAGCAGTGGTCTATCACTTTACTGGAAGGATAGTGATTGATAATCCATTGCTCTATCAGGTGGTATGAACAGCCACTCTCTCCAATTTGGATAAGGAGATACAATTTCAGAGATATATCAAGTGATTTGTGAGAAAAGAAGACTAGATATGAGGGTCAAAGTAGAGTATGAGTTCTGGATTCCTTTACAAAAGAATGGGAATGGAAGGAATGGTATTAGCATTCAGCTTAGAGGAAGAATCCAGCACTCACTGAAAAGTGATTAACAGGAACTGAAGAAAGAAAAAGAAAGGGTATATCACTGTCTGCACTCTCTGAACCTGTTAGAGTTTTCACATCAAGTAGATTAAAGTATTTTAGAACCAGAAGAGAGCCAGAGAAATTTTTTCATCTAGTCATATTTGTGTTTTAAGAATATATTTTGGCAGCTTGGGGATATTAACCTAGTAGGCCATTGTAGATGAAAAATATGCTAATCACTGGTAGGCTCCATATGGCCCAGGAGTTCAAGAATTCTGGATAATAAGATGATTATTGATTTCATATTGGAAAAAGATGGCTCTTTTGATGTAGCTTCCTTTCATTTGAAAGTGATATGTGATTGCTATTGTTGGGTAGATTGTGTACTTTATAATGGAGAATATGGATGATTAATCAAATACTTCACTACTTTTTTTTTTTTATGGAATAGTCTAGTATGAGTGCAATGACTTATGGTACCAGGAATCAGAACGCTTGATTTCCAGTCCCGAGCCTGACCAACCAGCATTGTGAGGTCTAAAGGACTTCATTTAACCACTCTTGAGTTTTAGTTTCCTCTTCTCTAAATTGAAGGACTAAGTTAAATCATGTCTAAGATACCTCCCCAACATTCTTCATGTTCAGCATAAGTTTTATAAGAAGTTGGAGTCTTGAGATAATGGTGAATGTAGCCAGAAGATTGTGTGAAGATAATATTATGCCAACAAATGGATCAATTGGTCTCATCCCTGGCTTATAAAAGGGAACAGTGCTAGAGTGGGAAGTGGAGTCTCTGGAGTGTCTGCCAAATTTGGCAGGCAAATCATTTGCTCAGTCCCAGCTTGATCAGCCAAGCCTCCCTCTACTGTTATATTACAAATCACAAAAATGATATATGATAGAAATGTTAAAGGATCCAAGGAACTTAAGAAATTTATTTATCTGGTTCTCTGACCATCTACACTTAAGGTGTGGGAAAAGGAAGGAATATAGGCTTGCTAAAGTTGTCCTTGGCTTCCTCAGTTCTTTCTCACAGCTTCCTGATGGTTCAGGTTGTTTGTTGTATCTTTCCTTATCTCCTGAGGCTCTCTCTGGTGCATCTAGCTTAATTGTGACTTCCAAGTTTTGCTCCTTTCATAATCTCTAATTCTTTCTTTTATTATTCCTCTCTCTCTCTCTCTCTGGAGGGGTATTATTTATCACTGAGTCAATTTCCCAGTATCTTTGCTAGTCACATAACATCTGTACTTCTTTTTAGGCATGACTTTTTCAAGGTCACTTAGCTTGTAAGTTTCAGAATTGAATTAGAAGTCAGGAGTCTTTATTTACAATCCAATGCTATTTCTTTTCTGCCATGTTTAATGTTTTAAACATTCTTATAGGAAGCTATCCAAACATATGCTCTCACAAAGTAAAAGATGATAGAAGTAGTTAAGAGTTCATTTATATAGGCTTTTATAGTAACAAAGGGATTTTCTTAATGTAATACTATCAGGTAGGAAATACAAATATTATGGTCCCCATCTGACAGATAAGTAAATTGAGGCTTATTTACATTGAGCAATTGTTCATAGTCAAGTTAGTAAACAGCAGAGTAAGGACTCAAATCTAAGTTTTTCATTTTCAATTCTAGTATTCTTTTCACTTAAACAACACTAGGGACTCAATAACTTTTTGCTGAATTGATTTCAATGTATTTTAATATTTCTTTATAGTATTTAGAGCTGAGAGAAAATTTACCCATCATTTAATTCAACTACCCCATGTTTCTTGTGTGGAAAGTGATGAATGTTGTACATTACTATCCACCCCATACTGGGCTTCTCTTCACCACACAAACAATACTGCATCTTCCATTCCATCTCCCTGTCTTACTAGCCATACCTGGTGCCAGGAATGCATTTCTTTCTCTCCTATACATCAGAGACTCACTATCTTCATTCAAAATTATCTTTCTGGGGCTGGAGCCAAGATAGGGACTTGCCCAATTTGTCCTCCAAACTTCTCCAAATCCTTTTAAATAATGATTGTGAACAAATTTTAGAGCATCAGAACACCCAAAAAGGCTTAGTAGAATATTTTACAGCCAAAGGCAACTCAGAAGCTCAGCAGAAAAGGTTTGTGACTCCAGGGTAGGAATCTCAGGGCAGGACATGCCAGTGCAGCCCTGGACTCAGTCTTATCCTGGCCATGGCCTGACCTCTGAATCTGCAGAACTAATGGCTTCTAGATCTCTCAGCCCAAAAACACCAAAGAAGAGCTGGAAGGTCAGCAGAAAAGGTTTATGGAACCAGAGTGGGACCCCAGTGTACAATCCCAGCACCCTACCCCAGCTCCAGCCCAGACCTCAACATCAGCAAGGTGCGCTCTCTGTTCAGTAGCAGTGTTGGAGGTTTCTGAATCTCTCAGCTCAGGGACACCAAGGAGGACTCAGGTCAGTGAGAGGGTCAGTGACAACATGGTGGAAGTCTGGTATACAATTCCAGTGCAGCCTTGATCAGCAGAGCCCCAACTCCAGCCAGCACCATAGATCTTACAGCTACAGTGTGGCAGGGACACACCTAACAGCTCCAGGGCAAAAAAGAGTGCTTATGGTCAGATTCCTAGAAGGATTTCTAAAAATAGCTGCACAAAAACCTTGAAGCTTGGGACAATGCACCCTCCATCCTGAAAACAGAGCTGTACTTTAACAAAGCCAATAGGCTAAGAAAATGAGCAGAAAGGATCAAAACACACACTCAAAAGATGATAACAAAGTCAAAGCTCCTACATCCAAAGCTTGCAAGAAACATGTTATATGGAAATCAGAGAATTTCACATTTGGAACCACTCACCTTGTCTTGCTGTCTTGCCTATTGATATATACTTCATAAACATTTAGATGTTTGGAATATGAAGACAATTAGATGAAAATAGCATTTCTCAAGACTGGTTGCTCAGTTTAAAAAGAAGAAATGAAGGATCTAGAAAAATAAAGGGGCTAGGTGAAGATCATTCCCTTAATGAGTGAATGGATGAGCCAACTATGAAACCCACATCTCCTTGCTTTGTTCTTAATTCAATTATAATTCAAAGTTGAGGCAAAGACATTCAGAGATTTGTTACTGTAACTGTAACAGTAATCACCCAGATTAGGCTTCTTAAACTTTCAAAAGTTCATAAATTCCTTACATTGTCTAAAAATCTACTTCTTTGCCACTGCTACTTGTTGTTCCTAGTTCCCTCTTCTGGGGCCAAACAGAATAAGCTTAAACTTATGTCCTTGACAATCTAGAAATTTGAAAGTAATATCTTGACTTATCCTCCACCCCAGCTTCTCTTCTCCAGGCTATTTCCACAATTCTTTTGATTGATCATTTACTTCACCATCCTGGTGTCAGTGCACTCTAGCTTGTTAATTTCCTTCCAAAAATGGATACTAAGACAGCACTGAGATTGAAATTCAATATTCATTGACTTACTATGTTACACTACATTTACTATGTACTATATTGCAATAAGTTCTGGTTATACAAAGATGAAAACAAAGTATTCCTTGCCTTTCAGGAACTTAAATTCTGCTTGACAGATGTAACTTGTAACAAATAAAATAACTGATGATAAGAAATGTTATCTACCTGAACTTTGATAAAAACTAAAAATTCTAAGAGGGGGAGGAAGAAGAGAATACATTCCAGGGAAGGAAAATAGTCTATACAAAGAAGTAATGTGAAAGATGAAATATAAAACTTGGAGAAAAGTTAATTAAATTAATTTGTCTGGAGTATTAAGGATTGAAGAGTAATATCTAGTACATCGAGAAAGATATATAGAAGCTAAATTAATGTATTCTTAGAATTGTGTGTTTATCCTGGAGGCAACAAGAGGCTACCAAAATTGGTTGATTAAGAGAATTGCAATCAAGCTTGTTTCTAAGGAATAGGAATGTATTAATGATTTCATGAAAGTATGGATGAAACATATTTACCAAATGTTTCTTATGTGCCAAGCTTTATACTAAGCACTGAAGCTATAAATGAAACTCCATGCCCTAGAGAAGCTTACATTCTAATGGGGAAGGTGACACATATAGAGAAAGAAGAGTTGGAAAGAGTAGGAAAGTTGGCAGGTGTATTCCTGGTATGCCATTTCTTGGAAAGTGTCAAGGAAGTGTAATTCTGGACACAGGTAGGTTAGGGAATCATCATCAATCAGAACTTATGTCCATTAAAGCTCTTTATATACAAAGAAGTATATACCTCTATACTCAGAATCCAAGTTCAGATGAAGAAAGAAAAGGAGGAGCAAAAGGAGGAGACCACAGTACAGACCAAATAGTTTGGACATGGTTAAGAAATTCTTAGCATAGTACATGGTACAGAGTAGGTGTTTTATAAATATTTATTGATTGACTGACTGATATAGCAAAGTGGGTCCAGGACAGGATAAGATAGGGTAAAAACTTGCCAGGGTCCAGAGGAATAGGAGTTCAGTTTCAGTATGAGGATGATGAAGATGTGACTTCTGTATGGAGAAACAATCAAGGATTCTCAATTTGAAAAACAGGGTTACTAGAAAGATGATACCTACAACCAAAATAGGAAAGTTGAAAAAGGAGTAGTTTAGAAAGAGAAATAATGAGTTCTGTTTGGGACATTTTGAGTTTAAAATGATGGAATCTGACCTGGGCAAAATATTTTAGAAATATTAACCCCACTGTGAATACTACTTTAGTTAAAGCAACTAAGATACTTTTGACTTTGTTGACTGCCACATCACACTATTGACTCATCTGTGACCATTTTGTAGTCATTCTTTTTCTAATTTGGAAAGTCTATTTTGAACTCAAATGTTGGATTTTACATCCATTTCTACTAGATTTCATCTTACTAGATTTATATTTTTATTGCCCTTCTTTCAATATCTAATTGATGAGTTGCTTCTTTGGTTAGACTTCCTTGCTTGTTCCACCTCTCAATTATTGTTCCATGTTCTGAATTCCTATATAATTCATTGTATATACCGCTCCCCTAGAACTTAATTTTTTCTGACTTATAATTTTAGTGATTCTTTAAGTGCATATTTACCCTGAAGCTCTGGTATTGATCAGATTGCTGAGTAGAGGTTATAATAAACACATACAAATAGTATAACTGTAAATCTGTATGCTTAATGTATGACTCATCTTTCTTTTTTTGTAAAGACAATCAACTTTTTTATTAAAGCTTTTTATTTACAAAGCATATGCATAGATAACTTCTCCAACATTGACTTTTGCAAAACCTTCTGTTCCAAATTTTCCCCTCCTTCTTCCCACTCCCTTGCCTAGTTGGTAGGTAGTCCAATACATGTTAAATATGTTGAAATACATGTTAAATCCAATATATGTATATATAGTTATACAGTTTTCTTGTGCACAAGAAAAATCGGATCAATAAAGAAAAAAAAAGAAAAATTGAGAAAGAAAACAAAATACAAGCAAATAACAACAGAGAAAATAAGAATGATATGTTTGTGTTCCAGACTCTGCTCCCATGGTTCCCTCTCTGGGTGTAGATGGCTCTCTTCATCACTGCACAAGTGGAACTAGTTTGAATCATCTCAATGTTGAAGAGAGCCATGTCCATCAGAATTGATCGTCGTAAAGTCTTGTTGTTGCCATATATAATGATCTCCTGGTTCTTCTCATTTTACTTAGCATCAGTTCGTGTAAGTCTCTCCAAAGCTCTCTGAAATCATCCCACTGGTCATTTCTTACAGAACAATAGTATTTCATAGCATTCATATACCATAATTTATTCAGCCATTCTTCAATTGTTGGACATCCATTCAGTTTCCAGTTTCTTGCCACTACAAAGAGGGCTGCCACAAACATTTTTGCACATATGGGTCCCTTTCCCTCCCTTAAGATCTTTTTGGAATATAATCCCAGTAGAAACACTGCTGGATCAAAGGGTATGCACAGTTTGATAACTTTCTGAGCATAGTTCAAAACTGCTGTCCAGAATGGCTAGATCAGTTCACAATTTCACCAATGATGTGCCAGTGTCCCAGTTTTCCCATATCCACTCCAACATTCATCATTATCTTTTCCTGTCCTCTTAGCCAGTCTGACAGGTATGTAGTGATATCTCAGAGTTGTCTTAATTTGCCTTTCTCTGATCTATAGTGATTTGGAGCACCTTTTCATGTGGCTACAAATAGTTTCAATTTCTTCACCTGAAAATTGTCTGTTCATATCCTTTGACCATTTATCAATTGGAGAATGGCTTGAACAATTATAAATTTGAGTCAATTCTCTATATATTTTAGGAATGAGGCCTTTATCCGATCCTTTGAATGTAAAAATGTTTTCTCAATTTATTGCTTCCTTTCTAATCTTGTCTACATTCATTTTATTTGTACAAAAACTTTTTAAATTAATATAATAAAAATTATCTATTTTGTGATCAATAATGATCTCTCAGAATATACAAAGTGTTTTTTTTTAATCACAAATTTGTTCCTCCTCCACAGGTCTGAGAGGTAAACTATTCTATGTTCTTCTAATTAGTTTATAATATCATGATGTCTTGATCATGAACCCATTTCAATCTTATCTTGGTATATGGTGTTAGGCTTGAGTATATGCTTACTTTCTGCTATACTAGTTTCCTATTTTCCCAGCAGTTTTTGTCAAATAGTGTATTTTTATCCCAAAAGCTGGGGCCTTTGGGTTTGTCAAATACTAAATTGCTATAGTTATTGACTGTTTTGTTCTATGAACCTAACCTACTCCATTGATTAACTCCTCTATTTCTTAGCCAGTACCAAATGGTTTTGATGACTACTGCTTTATAATATAGTTTTAGATCTGGTACAGCTAGGTTACCTGCATTTGCTTTTCTTTTCATTAATTCCTTTGAAATTATTGACCTTTTGTTCTTCTAGATGAATTTTGTTATTATTTTTTCTATATCAGTAAAATTGTTTCTTGGGAGTTTGATTGGTATAGCACTAAATATATAGATTAGTTTAGGGAGTATTGTCATCTTTATTATATTCACTTGACCTATCCATGAGTACTTGATATTTTTCCGGTTGCTTAGATCTGACTTTATTTGTATGGAAAGTGTTTTGTAGCTTTGCTTATATAGTTCCTGACTTTCCCTTGGCAGATCGATTCCCAAATATTTTATACTATCGACAGTTATTTTAAGTGGAATTTCTCTTTGAATCTATTGCTGTTGAATTTTGTTAGTGATGTACAAGAATGCTGATATTTCTGTGGATTTATTTTGTATCCTGCAACTTTGCTGAAGTGGTGGATTACTTCTAATAGTTTTTCAATTGATTCTCTAAGTACACCATTATATCATCTTCAGAGAGTGATAATTTGGTTTCTTCATGACCTACTCTAATTTCGACTTATTATCTTTCAACAAAATGAGCTGATTACAAGAATGATAATCCTGATTTCCTATTACATGTATTATATACAATCATCCAAAATTCAGTCATGTGTTAAACTAGTCAGACCTTCAGCACTTGCTTCCTATTTGACTACAACCAACCCAAAAGTATTTCTTAATTTCAGTTGGTATCCCCATCAAAAAGTTAAATCCTTTGAAATTGGAGACTCTTATCTTATAGTTTTCAAGTCTTCAAAATCTATCCCAATGTCCTACATAGGTTAAGTGATCAAATATAGTTGATTGACTATTTGTCACTAAACCTCAAATGACCTCATATGTCCTTTTGCCCCCACAGGAAAAGGAAAATGTATTCAGAAAACTGGACTCAGGTAACAGAATTTGTGCTGATTGGTTTCCCTGTAAGCTGGAGCTTGCAGATCATACTATTCTTGGGGCTTATGGTGACATATATTGTTACAATCCTAGGGAACGTGCTTATTGTTGTGCTTAGCTGGACTGATCATCGCCTGCAAACCCAGATGTATTTCTTCCTGAGAAATCTCTCTCTCCTGGAGCTGGGGTGGGTCTCTGTTGTGGTCCCCAAGATGATGGTCAGCATCATCACCAGGGACTACTCTATCTCTTTTGCTGCCTGCATCTTGCAGTCCTACCTCTATTTCCTCCTGGGAACCACTGATTTCTTTCTCTTAGCTGTCATGTCTCTGGACCGCTATTTGGCCATCTGCCGACCATTACACTATGAAACGCTCATGAATCGTCCTATCTGTACCCGACTAGTAATGGCTTCCTGGATTGCTGGTTTCCTTTGGGTGCTCTGTCCTACCATCCTCATGGCTAGCCTACCTTTCTGTGGGCCTAATGTCATTGACCACTTCTTCTGTGACAGCTGGCCACTTATGAAACTCTCCTGTGGTGATACTCAACTTCTGGAATTTGTGGCCTTTATACTTTCCACAGCTGCTCTTCTGGGCTCCCTGGTACTGACTTCTGTCTCCTATGTCTGCATCTTTGCTACTGTCTTCCGAGCTCCAACAGCCAAAGAAAAGAGGAAAGCATTTTCTACCTGTGCTTCACATCTTGCTGTGGTTGTCATTGCCTATGGAAGCTCCATCTTCCTCTATATTCGCACATCAGAGACCCAGTCAATGCTCGTTAAGAAAGGGGCCTCAGCCTTGGCATGCATCATCACTCCACTTCTGAATCCATTCATCTTTAGTCTCCGTAATGATAAAGTGAAGCAGGCCTTATGGGATGCCCTGAAATGGCACAGGAACATAGGTGCCAGGAGGTTATGAGGACCCTTAGAAAGGGAGTGAGCATCTCTCTGTAGTTTATGAAACAAAACTTCCCAGGTAACAGACTACCATTTTCTCTGCCATCAAAGAAGGCCTTAACTCTTAAACATTAGAAAAGAGACATCATCCCTTAACAATGAAAAGGCATCTTGATGACTTGCTTATATTTTTAGCTACAAAGAAGGCAAACACAACTTCTGTGCAGTCAACTTTAAAGGGGAAGAATGGCATTGTGGTCTAATACAAAAAACTCAGAATCCAAGAATTGTCAGTTACTATATAGCATAAGGTATTGAGTTTCCATCTGAGAACTTATTTTGTTTGTTTGTTTTTTAATAAAATGAGCTAGAAGCAAGGAGTAAGCATACTTATGCCTTCTAGACCTAATATTCTGATTTTGTAATTCTGAGATAAAAATTACATGTAGAGCCATGACTAGAAATTGGGGAAAAGAAAGGAGATTCCATGGAGATAACAGGAAGAGTGCTAACAGACCTGGAATGAAATATAGCCAAAATGACATTAAACTTAGAAAAGGGATAACCTGTCCTCTAGAGATACCTCTTGTGCTCCTAAAAGTTCATGATAATAAAATATATTATCCAGAAAAATGGTGTTATGAGTATGGGACTCTTGGAGTGAGATTCTCTAAATTAATAGAGAGGTTCTGAGTTGCTGAGAGTTACAAGCTGATGAAGGTAATAAAGTACCTTAAAAACTAGATCTGTAATATCATGGTATACAGATAATTTTTTTTTCACAGTGATGGGGATGAAGCATGAAACTTCTCTTTGCAGAGAAATTATATAAGCTGGAAATTGACATACTATGACAAAACTTTATTTGCTCCACTGTAGTTATGGCTCTCAGAATATATAAAGTGTTGTTTTTTTTTTTTTTATGTACATATATCTAGAATAGAATAGAATTGGCCAGCCCAGCTTTAAATATTCTACAAGAAATATCCATCAATTTATGTGTTTCAGCTAGCTAGCCTCCCTATGAGATGAAAAGAATAGTTTGCTGATGAATAAGACCATCTTCAAACTGGCCTCAGGGTAGCATAAGATAGTAGAAATATTCCTGAATTTAGAATTAAGAACCTTTGAAAACTACCTATGAGACCATAGCCATTTAATCTTAGTCATATTTTTTCATCCATCAAATGTGGATAATTTTCCACTCCCCTGCCTCCACCCACCAAAATCGTCATTTCCTATACAACACATCAGGACTTGCACAAAGAGTGGGTGGGGGCCATTCTTTCTCCAAGCTTATCTATTAATAGAGTATGGTCCAATTACTATTTAGCCTCATGTGCTTGGGACCTCAGTGCATCAACTCAAGCCTCAGCCCATAACATCTCCCGCTTTCTTTTGTTTTAGAACACAGGTGATCATGCCATCCCTGACTCCTCAGGGAGGTCAGAGCCCCCAAGGGGAGGTGATCACACCCTCCCTGATTTCTCAGGAAAGGAGGTGAAAGCACTGAAAAGGAAGTGATCACGACCCCCCTGACTTCTCAGGAAGGGAGGTGAAAGCACTAAAAAGGAGATAATCACGCCCTCCCTGACATCTCAGGAAGGGAGATGAAAAGCACCAAAAGGAAGTGGGGGTTGCTAGCAGGTTTCTGGGCTCAAGGGTCTTATTATGCACAAACCCATCAGCATGGGAACACATAGCACAATTCCTGGTTGTGTGACCATGGGCAAGTCACTTAACCCCAACTGCCTCAGCAAAAGCAAAAAGAAGAAGAGAAACAAATCAGCTAAGAGAGAGCAACGCGAGCCGAGCCAACCGTGGCAATGGCAATCCCAAAAGCCTCTCCTCCCCTTCCTTTTCCACTCCCCTGCCTCCACCCACCAAAATCGTCATTTCCTATACAACACATCAGGACTTGCACAAAGAGTGGGTGGGAGCCATTCTTTCTCCAAGCTTATCTATTAATAGAGTATGGTCCAATTACTATTTAGCCTCATGTGCTTGGGACCTCAGTGCATCAAGCCTCAGCCCATTACAGATAATGTTGCTTGCACTATCCTCTTCCAAGATTATTATGGGAAATCAAATAAAATAGTGTGTAAAAAGAGTTCTGCAAGACTTAAAGCTCCATATGAATACAAGCTGTGTTTATTACCCAGAGTGGTATAGGAAAAAACTACTTTGTCTTTATACACCTAATGTTTAACACTGTACCTTATATAATAGCTGCAAAGAGAAATTTAATAGACATTTAATAACTGCTCATTCTTACCATTAATTAATATATATTTAATTGAATTAAACCAAAGTAGTTTTGGGGATCTATGTTAATTTGAAATTTCACTAATAAAGAGTAGAATCAGAGGTTTTATATTGCAAGTAACATAGAGAATTGATCTGCTTTTCATGCAGACTTTCTGAATTACTGTATCCTCCAGAATCAATAATTATTAGTATCCACAGGGTACATGACAATCAGCCTGATGCTGTGGGACACTAGAGTTATAAGTCATTATCATGATTTTGATAGGAACAATGGGCAAAAAAAGTTTTACTATTTCACCAATCCTTCTTCTTGATAATACTCTCAAATTATGTACTCTTAGAGAAACAAGTATGAAGAAACAAAATTGACATTGTCAATTTTGAAGTGCTTGACCCTCCTGTTACATTCTCTTTTTTGATTTCTCTATTCTTAAAGCACATCAGAGTAATACATATGGCCTTGATCCTAAACTCACAGTTGGATTCTCATAGTTACTGTCAAACCTCCTTCTGCCATTATGCATATAGGATACTATTTTATATTTGCATATAGCTATAGTCAGGGCTTCAGAAGGCTTGGATTCAAATCCTACTTCTTTTTCTTACTAACTAAGCACACCTGAACAAGTCATTTAACCTCTGACCCTGTCTTTTTATTTTTGAAATAAGGATAATAATTACATGTTTATCTCACTCAGTGGTGGCAAGTGTCAAATGAGATAACTAAAAAGCGCTATCTACACATGAATCATAACTACTATGAGAGCCAATTGTCATAAAAAGATCTGCTTACTGCTCTGTCTAAATACATGTCATTTTGGACTAATTTATGTTTTCCATCAAAACAAAACATTTATTCTGGGAAAACTCTCCCCTCAAAATAATTTATATAATTTATTAGGAAAAAGAGAGAGGAAGAAATAATGATGGCCTATTACCAATGGAAATCATTGATTATTTTGGAACTTACCTAATTTGGTGAAGTTTTTGCAGCCCTTTGAAATGCTCAACATTAACATGAAATATGTGGATTATTATTATTATTCTTAATACTACTACTACTGCTGCTGCTGCTGCTATTGCTATTACTACTATAGCTTAAGTAGGGTTTTTCAAAATTCTCACTTTTAAATTGTTCCAAAAATGCTTTCATGTAGGTTTCTTTACAATGATTAATAGTGATAAGCATAAAGATCTTATCTTTATGGGATGACTGTAATTTTGAGTTCTCACTGTTTTCCCATATGTATGAAATGTGACCTAAAGCCCCAATGAACACCCTTTTCAAGAAATGGGAAATTGCAAACATGTGATACTTATTGTTCAGTTTGTTGCACTCATACAATGGCAGTCATACACTTAGTATAAACTGAATTATGAAGTAGACAAAGCCATCCATCCAGGAACCTTCCACAACTATCCCACATAATAAGTGGATGTGCAATAGTTAGGAATGACAACAATGTGGCATGGCTGGCAACAGGATAAGCCCCTTGATAAGCTCATTGCAATGAACAAAAATGTTACATAAAACAAACTGCCAAAGGAGATTTGGTGTAGCGGGTCACAAATAATGGGGGAACCCTGGGCAAAGTATAAGACTCCCCTCAGTACAGACAGGAAACTTGCTGATGTGTCTGGTTTGGCTCCCCATCCCCCTTAGAGGGTGTGTCAGTCTTCCTGAGAAGTCAGGAGAGGTGACAACCTGGGTTGTAATTAAAATAGAGTTATACTAAGTGGCAAAGAGATATCTACACACAATAGCAAGCATGCACAGCATATAGTTAGTGCATTGAAATGTGCTATAGTTATTTAAGAACATTAGGGTTTATAGAGCTATTGATGGAGGAATAGCAGAAGTCCAAGAAGAAAAAGAAGGAAAGGGGTATTGTGGGGGTCTAGTGTATCAAGAGTCACATTCACTAAATTTCTCATAACTTTCATAAAGGACAGTGAGAAACACCAAAAAAGAGGAGTTCCCACATCCAGAATAGAAGAAAAAAATATACACACTGCAACCTGCGTATGATTCTGGCTTCAACTATTTAATCAAATTTGGAGATAAGCCTGATATGCAAAATGTATTAAGTCAATAGTAACTCTTCCAATATGCTCCTTGGGGATCACAATAAATGTCAGTATTAGCAATAATGTGATTATCTCTGGCAAGATTAAAGTGTCATTCTCTGGGGTCTGTGTCTGCATTAGACAGACAAGATGGTCACTGCTAGTATCCAAAAGAATTATGATGGGCTTCTTCCTTCTTAGCTTTATTGTCTGGAAATTAGTTTGGGAAAAGTTTCTGTTTCCATTAATATTTTGTGCCAGTGGTATATTAATCATAAACAGCTGAGCAATGGCTTCTAGAAAATACAAGAATTCACATGGATTGACAAAGTAACTTCTCTGAAATGAATTAATAAAAGAGTGTGCTTCCTGTAATGGGAATCTAATCTCCACTTCATACAGTGACAAAAATAATATTCCTTGGTCTCTACTCAAAAATATTCTGATCCCTGTTCCTTTGGGATATAATTGCCCCCAAATAGGCAAAAGGAATAGCATTACTTCCTTACCCCCAAGATCGTGAGTTCTGCTTTCGGCTTAGGCCAAATCCATATCCAGTGAAGCAACTCTTTTAGAGCAATTAGTCATTCTCACTATTGACTAGTGAGTGCCAAGCAACTGACACACTCAGAATAGCGAAATCATTCTTGCTGTAATAATGGGGAAATGCAAGGAAGAAGTAGAAGGCAGGATTTTCAGATAATTCAAAACAAAACCATCATCATTTTGATGATCATTGTTCCTCACATCCTGATGGGGACAGCCCAGGACTCTGAATCCAAGAGCCTTGAAAACTATAATACTACCCCCATACCTCCAAAACTACCAGACATCATTAAAAAAAGACATTATTGTGTGGAGAGGGCCCATTTTCCTCCTCACACCCAGCAATACTTGAAAGACAACTGTTAGCTAACAAGCAGATAAGCACAGGAGTTTAGGAAATGGCAGACCTTGCTCCATCCCTAGAAGATTAGTCCTCCTTCCAGACCAATCCCCAAAACTATCATTCAGTAGAATAACTTCTGTAGAAAAGGTACCCATCATCTCCAAACTTCCAAACACGTATGAAACACAAGTAGCTAAAGTAATAAAGCAACATGAGGAAGAAAAAGCAACAAGTGCAAGACAAGTCAAACCAACTCCACTGCTTTGACCACCATCTCTTCTCATGTCATCACTGAGATAACTCGGGATTCTGAGCCTAACAGGGATAGGAATAATAATGCTTTCAACTCAGTGTCCTCAGTGATCATCTTGGGTGGTATCCATTATAGATGCATCCATTATTCCTACAATCTCAGCTACTGAAGAAAATTCTTGCCACCAAATACCTGTTCAATTATCAAAGAGTTCAACATCAGAAACTGATATGAATTTATCAGTGAAAATAATTTTGAAGAAGACACATTCTCATCTACTTTGCTACTAACCTAAAGTCCACACTTTACTTCTGATTTGCAACTGAAACTTTCCATATATGTTGTCTCTGTTTTAGACTCTGAGCTTTTAAGATGAGGGTCTATCTTACTTTTCTATTTGTTTTTGAAAGAAAACAAAATAATGATCTGTATGCCTCCTTTTAACAAAATTTTACAGTTCTTAAAGGAAATTCATTAAAGGAAAGTTATAGATAAATTAAAATCACATATACATAAGGGGTTTTTTTGAGGGTTGATTTTTTTTAAATATAGCATGAAATTTTAAACATTGAAAGAGGTTTAGATTATGTATGAAAGAATCTTCCATGATTATTACATTTCTATGGATTTTATCCCATGTGAATTTTCAAGTGTTTAACAGGGATTCAGCATTATCTGGGAATAGTACATTCTTCATATCCATATGATCTTTCTCTAGCATGAGCACAATAAAGTCATACGTTTAGGGAAGTAAGTTAAATTTATAAAAAACTAAGAGCCATTTGCCAACTGATAAATTGTAATGAAAGAATATAAATAAATAGTTTTCAGAAGAAATCAAAATTGTCTATAGTCATGTGAATGGCCTATCAGTACTAGATCTTACACTATTACAAAAAGGAAATAATCACAGAGGCAGCTAGAAAGGGCAGTGGAAAGAACACCAATTCTGGAGTCAGGAGAATTCAAATATGATTTCAGTTACTTAATAGTTGTGTGAACCCTCTCCCTGCAAAAAATAAAATAAAAACAATCTGGTACTGCTTAAGAAACAGAGTAGTGGATCAAAAGAACAGACTATACACTATACAATACACTATAGAATATGAACAAAATAATTTAGTGTTTGACAAACCCAAATATCCAAGTTTTAGGACAAGAACTATTTCATAAAAATCGCTGGTAAAACTAGAAAGCAATTGACAGTAACTAGATGGAAGATGGACATATACCATATACCAAGATAAGGTCAAAATGGGTACATGATTTAGACATAAAAGGTCTTACTTTCACAATTGTATCCCAAGTACTTAGCACAGTGTTTTTACACATGGTGAGCACTTAATAAATGCTTTGCTTGTTCTTTCAATTATCCTAAATACCACTTGTAATTAACTTTATTCAAATGCAGATAATGATTTAAGCAACTCCAGGATTTCCTACTGCCTATAAGGATAAAACATAAACTGTTTTGTTTAGCTTCTTTACAACTCCATTGCACATTACTTCCCTTCCCACACTTTGTGAACAAGCTAAATTTTAGTCTTCTCTCTGTTTCTCATATTCAGCACTCTACCTCATACATTTTCACTAGCCATCCTCCAAATTAGAAATGCCTTTTTGCCTTCTTGCCTCCATATCATATAGCTTCTCTCTTTTTTAAAGATGTAGCTCAATAAACTATCATCTACATAATTCCTGTCCTGATCTCTCCAACTGTTATTGCCCTCTCTTCCAATATCATATTATAGCATATATATCATATTATATTAAATGGAACCAATTCCTTGGAAAGATCGAAGACTACTGATCCATATATATCTATTTAAAGCTAAAAAAATATATTGGCTTCTGCCAAGCTGATTAAAGCATTAAGGAAATTAATTTCTATTAATAATAGTCCATCTAAATTTTCATCTAGGTTTGTGTTTGAATTTCAAATTCCAAATGTCCTACCAATATCTACTTGTATAAAGAAGAAACTGTAAAGAAAATAGATCCTATAAAACTTTCTGGATCAAAGATATAGCTTTTATCCCAATTCAGAATTTAATTTTTCATTCAACTCTTTGCCTTAACCTCTGAAAAACTCCTATCACTTAGGTATGATAAAGATTTTTCCCATTTAACTGATAAATATGTGTGTATTCTAAGACACAGAGATTTCTTCACTAAATAAACTTGATGTAGAACATATTGATGAAATGCTAGATATTTAAATATTCCATCATTTTCTCCCCCTAAAACACACTCAGTAAAGCAGTGCTTACACATAGAACTAAAATAATAAAATTTCTATTGATACCTAATAACCTGAAGCAATGAAGAGTATTTCTTGTTTATTTGTTTTGTTATAGATCTATAAAATGTGGTAATGTAAGACAATTACTCCCAGCATTGGCTAAAGGATTAATTATAAGATCTTCTATACAAAGTAATTAGGTGAGGAGATAGACTCCCATTTGTGCTCCTAATTGATTTAAACTCCACAAAATTTAACTCCACAGAAACAGCTATCAGGAAAATAAATATGAAGATGGTATCAACATCTCAAACAAGACACCACATAAATGTAAAGATACATTGTTACTTCTTATACTAAGTTTCTTTTCTATTTTAGCAATTTACTTTTATCCATATTATCACTACCTGCACTCCAGCCAGGCCTTTGTATCACTTCCCTTCCAGTAATGACACCATTGTTTCAATAAGAATGCAAAATTATAAGGCAGTAAGGTACCACAGATGTTAACTAGTCAAGCCTATACCTAAAAAAAAATTCCAGTGATTTATCTGAAAGTGTTCCTTTTACTTCTGCTTAAAGGCCTCTATTGGGTTTTAGGGTAAGACACTACCTCCTGAGGCAAATGTTTCCACTTATGGATAGCTATAATTCATAGGAAGCCTTTCTTGATATTAAGCCTAAACATAACCCATTATATTATTAATGTAAAGAAAGGCTCCATGAGCAATAAAATATCATAACAAAGGTTTTTGTAGTAACAAAGAACTGGAAATACAATAACTGCCTTGCAATTTGGAAACAGATAAAGAAATTATAGTACATGGATGTAATGGAATGTGACTGTGCTATAGAAATAGCACAGAAATATATAGAAATAATGAATATGATGAATACAGAGAAATTGTATACAAAGTAATGTAAAGTGAAACAGAGCAAAACAAAATAATAATTAAATGAAAAGAACAACCACAAAGTAATCTAAAATAAATGTTATAAAATTACAAAGCACAAGATTATTCCCTAAAAATTATTATGAGAAGATGATCTTACCCATTCTTTTATAGAAGTGAGAGATTCATGAGTATTGAACAATGCACACATTGTAATATATGTGTGTCAATAATTATTTCTGAATTTTTCTCTTATTTATCTTGCTTTTTAAAAGTCTTTGTTATAATGGATGGTATCCTGGGAGTGAGGGAAGGGATACAAGAAGAAATTTAAGTACTTTAAAAACAAATGATAGCAATAAAATTTACATGTAGAAATTTCCTTTCTCTTCTTCCTAGATTTGGCCTTGAAAACCATGCTCAAATATGCACAGCCATTTGTAAAATATCTTTTTTCTTTGCTACTGTCAGAATGAATCTCATCCAATGCCCAGTCACTCATCAAATTCTGTACTATTCTTCTGTAATATTTCTCCTCTTTGTCTCACTTTTACAATTTCCACTATCACTACTCCAATTGTTGCCTAGACTATCTCAAACCTGATCTTTTACAAAAACCATAATAATCTTCTTCTAACACTACTTTTATTTTCCAGTCCTCTGCTTTCAAACTTTTAAATAGTTTTCCATTATCTAATCAAAGTTCATTTTTGTAGTATTCTAGCCAGTCTTGCTTTTAAGGCCCTTCATGATCTGGCCCTAAATGATATTTCCACTTCTGCCACTGTCCCAACATATATGCTACATTTAAGTATACATGAGCAATCTATCTACTATTTCCCCAAAATGCCTATATGCAATACTATTTTTGTGCTTATTCTTGTAGAGGGCTAGAACTCTGAAAAGATGTATTTGAATTTAAGACAGAAGAGTACTTAAGGCTAATTACCTACTGTACACTGTGAGATGATGTTTCTATAAGCATATACTTAGATGATATGGTGATATGATGGCTCTGCTCAAGATTGGCACTTGCTAAATGTGTGGTGGTGAGATAATCATTGACAAGGATTGGAGGGCTGAGGGAGAGAGATTAGAGTCTCTTTGCCACAGCATACTGAGGAGAGAAGACTTTAGGCTCCAAACTCGAGAGTTCAGAATTCATCTTTAATGAGCCACATGGTGGCTTGCCTGCCTCTTTTACATCTCCTCCTAAAGAACAAAGACTTTGACTGATACTGACTCTGACTGATCCTGAAGCCCTACAGAGAGCTAGCTTGAACATTATAATTCTCATGACATTTTCTCCACTTAGAAGTTCTTATCTCTTTTTATCAAAATTAGTAACCCATTTTCAAGAACTGTAATAGCATTATATTCATTTTTCTCTTATGCCCTTTGTCACAGTCTACTTTATTTTGTAAGGTTATTTGTGTACATGTTTCAACTGCCCTAATAGACTATATTATTCATGAGGTTTGTATCACCCTCTCCTCCTAGAGCCATGTTTTGCCTTTGAAATACATTCAATAAATTCATTAACTAGATGAATGGAACAGAATACAGGCAATAATTGGTGCTTGTTTGTACTTCCACTTCTCTTATATTCAAATTCTTTGAAGAATACAGTGTCCTACTTCTTAGAAATGAGATTAGGTTGACAAACAAAGTTCTAGGGCATTGATTACTAAAAAAAATCTCATGTTGTACAAGATGAACAGAAACCCCAAATTTCCCAAGATTTACTTCATACTTGATCTTCATACCTAGAATGCCTTCCCTGTTAAAATAGCATCATTTTGTCAATACCCAGTTCAAAAACCTTTCCTTCATGAAGTTGTCCATGATTTCTCAGGTTGTAAATGATATTTAGAACCTCACACTTCATTTGGTATTTTACATTGGCCTTGTGAATTAATAGGCTCTTTTTATGAGAGCTGCAAAATCTAAATTCGTAGATTCTTGAAGATTTGGAATATGCCTTTTATCTTCTTTTATATCATCCTCAGTATGGAGCACAATAATTAATACTTGATGGTCATTAAGTGAATATTTCTAAAATGGTGAAGATGAATGACAATCATAAAATGCCTAGTTTACATTGGAGCTTAAAGCTTGCTTGATTCTTACTCCCCAGATATTCTCAACTCTTTCTAAAACATAAAGAGGATGAAAGGAAGTGAGAGGGTGAAGAAAAAATGGTAAGGAGTAAGTCAACAAAAAGTTAGTTTAAAAGGTGAACATGAAGAGAGAAAACTTCCCCTCTATCTCTGTTAATCCATTTACTATAATCAGGAAAAGATAATGCCTAAGAAGAAAAATAGTAGAGAAAGAAGTAGTAATTCAGAAAAGACAAAGTCTAAGAAGTGAGACAACATAAAATCATGAGATCAAGATGTCTATATGTGAATGCACAAAGTATGAATAACAAAAACATATAGTAGAACTCCTACCAAATGTAGAATAATTTTATATTTAAGGAGTCAATATTAAATTTGGTGGTAATGGAATCACAAGAGTATGGTTATGAATGCTTTATTTAACAGACTTAAATTTGCAAAAATAAAAAGCTGTCTCTTTTTTGAGACTAAAAAGACATACTCCAATAAAATAATATTTTTAAACATTACAGCAAGTTCTCTAATAAAGACTTTACTTCTTGAATATATAGAAAATAGTCAAGTTTATGAAAGTCCACACCCTGATTGATAAATGATCAAATGATATGAGTAGGCAATTTTCAGAAGAAAGAGTCAAAGCTCTTTATAGTCATGTAAAAATGCTCTAAGTCTTTATTCATTAGAGAAATGAAAATTAGAAAAAATTATGAGGAACTACCTCACATCTATCAGATTGATTGATATAATAGAAAAGAAACATGAAAAAAGTTGGAGGGGATGTGGGAAAATAGTGATACTAATGTATTGTTGATGGAATTGTGAATTGGTTCAACCATTCTGAAGAACCATTTGGAACTATGTCCAAAAGCCTACAAAACTGTGAATATCCTTTGATTCAACAATACTACTATTACATCTAGATCACAAAGAGATCAAAGGAAAAGGAAAATTATCTATCTGTACAAAAATATTTATAGCAGCTCTTCTTTGTGGTGAAAAAGCATTGGAAAGTGAGGGGATGCCTATGAATTGAGGAACAATTGAACAAGTTATGGTAAATTATTTTGATGAAACACTATTGTACATAAAATAATGATAAGATAAATGGTTTCAGAAAAATTTGAGAAGACCTATATGAAATGATGTAGAGTAAGTGAGGAGAACTAAAATTTCAACTGATACAATAATTAAAATATTGCAACACTGATCAAATTTGAAAGACTTAACAACTCTTGTCAATAAAATGATCTATGACAATTCCAAAAGACTCATAATTTTAAAAAATGCTATCCATCATCAAAAAGAATACTGATGAATTTTGAGTGAATATTGAAATATAATATTTTCACTTCATTTTTCTTGACATGGCTAAGATAGAAATAAATGTTGTATAATTTCATATATATAATTAATACATTGTGCCTTCTCAATGAGTGTGTGAGAGATTAGAGAGATGGAGAAATTTGTGGAAATTTAATTTTTTTAAATTAATTTTTTTAATTTTTTAAAAGTTTAAAATAAATATTTTTAAAACCAATAAAATAGATAACATAAAATGACTGTTTGACAGTACAATATTTTTAAACAGGCTACATTTTAATAGAGGAGAGTAAATCCTTTTTCAACAAAATTGGAACTAAGACAAGGATGTCCCTTATTTCTATTATCTAATATACTTCCAAAAATACTACCAATAGCAATATCACATACAAAAGAAACTAAAATTACAAAGGCAAAGAAGGAGAAATGATCTGTGCAGATAATATGATTGTATACTTAGAGAACCCTCGTACTCTAAAATTAACTGAAATGAGAGGACTCTGGTAAGATGGCAGAGTAGGTCAGAGAAGTCCAAGCTCTCTAGATTTCCTTCACAAACAAAACTAAATTGCACCACAGGCAAGCATATACAGGAGAAAAAAATATAACTTGGAGCAGAATATTGGTCTAAAGAAATAAATATCCAAAGAAAGATCCCAAGATAGAGATTTGGCTGGTGTAAAGGATAAATATCTCCAGGGTAACTCTGCTGAAACAGCAATTGGGGAACCCTGGGGATAGCTAAGTTTGAAGGTAGCCTCAGACTCAACCATAGAAACTTTCTCTTCCCAGACAGCATGGGGAGTCAGGTCTCTGAGTTGGAGAAAATTGAGGAAATCTCTGCTGATAATGAACTTCAGGCCCAATTTGACTTCAAAGAGGTAGTCCAGGAAGAAAAAGAACCAGCTCAAGTCCAGTGAATGCAGGGTAAGTGGTGCAAGGTAGATACTGGCTTCAGGCACTTACAGAAGGGTAAAGTTTTTGGTTTGGGGTTGCAGGCCAAAGGAGAGAACTGAAATGAAGCCAGAAGGACCATCTCACTCTCCCACCGCAGGACTAGAGACAAAATGCACTACCAAAATTATTTTTTTAATGAACAGGAAAAAGATAAAACATACAGGAACAATCACTGCAAAATAAAAATCCCAGATCAAAGAAAAAATTTTACAAATAGCAGCAACAACAACAATAAAATTCAATTATGCTTGAAGCTACAATAATAGACTTCAGGTCTTGCAATATTGTATTCCAATAATCAAAAAAACTTCAGTTGTGGCCAAAAGTATTATACCAAGAAAAATTAAATATAATGTTGAATGGGAAAAATGGACATTCAATGAATTGTCAGATTTTCAGGATTTTGTTGCAAGCAAACCAATCTGAATGAAATAAAACTACAAAAATATAAATGAAAAGGCTATATTTAAATACATATATGTGTGTGTATATATATATGTATATATATGTGTGTGTGTGTGTGTGTGTGTGTGTGTATACATACCTTAAAGTAAAATAGTTTTATTAGATTGCTTTCTTACTTATACCAGTATGAGATCAGATATTCTAAAAAATAATGGAGCTATAATGGGAGGATGAGAGAAGGGGAGAGAGACAGAGAGACAGAGAGACAGAGAGAGAGAAACAAGACAGACAGAAACAGAGAGACAAGACAAAAAGAGACACAGATCAGACAGACATATCATATATATCTGTAAATTGACTATAAACAGTCAATGTCTTATAAATTGAAGATTAATTGAACAAATTGTGGGTATATGAAATATTGAATTTTTTTTGCTCTATGAGGAATGGGGAAAGGTGGAATTCAAAGTAACAGGGAGAGTTGTAAAAATAAATACAGGATAAGCCAATACAGGACTCTATATATAAAGAACTGCAAAAATATAAAACCAAAAAGCAATCTTTAAATAAATCTCATAGCCAGTGATCCTAGAATAAGAGAAGAGAAAAGGTACTTCCTTTCCTTTCCTTTGACAGTGTGCTGTCAGACAGTATAAGTACAGAATGTTCTATACATTGTCAGTTACAGTCTCTGTGGTGGTTACTGCTGCAAACCTATTTTGTTTTTTATTTTGTTTGGGTTTGTTATTGTTGTTTTTACAAGGCAGGGACCAACCTTTGATGGAGTGAGAATATGCCCAAAATGCCTTTCTAGAATACTGTGATTAATTATATAATCAAATTTGGGGAGAAAACAGATTGTGATGTTAAAAACCCAACTCAGTAATAAAACATATTTATTAAAAATTTAACTTAATTAATTGAAAGAATTAGTAACTTTTGCAAAGTTTCAGGATAAAAAGTAAATGCACATAAATCATCAGCAAAATAACCAAAAATAGCAAAATTAGCTAAACAGAAATTTTATTTAAAATAACTACAGAAGATACAAATAATTTGTATTACATCTACCAAGACTGACTTAGAAAGTATATGAATCCATGAACTGCAAAGCTTTATAACATTACATATATGAATATATATATATACATACATATATACAAATAGATATTTTGTTCAACATTTCTATTAATGCTACTTCAAACTGGCTTTGGAACACAGTCATATTTGAGTACATGACAGGTCTATGTCAGTTTGTACATAGCTCTTTTGTGCTTTAATATTTAGAATAATGCTAAATTAAATAAAGTTGTTTCTGGAAATTGTGCTGAAAACATTGTGAAGAATCAGTGGTTAAGTTCAACACTAATCATCAAGCAAATATTTCACAAACTAGTTGGGAAAGACAAAGACAAGTTGACTAAAGATTTCACTGACTCTCCTCCGTTTTCATAGGCTTCTTTTCCTTGCCACTTTTGAGTGCATACTGACTTAGTGCATATGAAGTATGAAATAGAAGAATCCACATAATTGATTTTGTCCAATGTAGAAAATATTAAGTCACTCAGGCTGATTTTAGGGGAACATTGCCCCTTAAAAATAACTCCACTGAACAGCCCAAAATCTTTCTCTTAGCTACATTATCTGAAGTTCCCTCAGTAGGAGATTCAAGTTAATAAGTACCCATCTTTTAAATTGAAATATTAATCATGGAAGGGCCAATTATTGTAGTAAAATCCATACCTTACCATGAAATAGTTTTATTAGATTGTTTTCTTACTAATACCAGTATGAGATCAGATATTCTAAAAATAATGGAGCTATAATGAGAGGATGGGAGAAGAGGGGAGAGAGAGAAAGAGACAGAGACAGAGACAGAGACAGAGAGACAGACAGAGACAGAGAGGAGAAAAATAATTCTGAACATGAGGCACTTTCAAGGAAGCGCAGAAAAATCATCTGGGACATTTTAACCAGCCAGTACATAACTTGAAGACCACAGGAGAAAATTTTTTAAGGAATAGCAAGATGCAACAAAAGGCAAAATTCACATAAAAAAAATCTCTCCTGATGTTTCCTAATACTAATTTGCCTTTCCCCAAAATTCATGCCTTTCTCAGTAGAGTTTTACCCAGAAAAGTAAATTCTGGGGAAAATGAAAATATATAGATAGCCTATCCTTTCCCCTAATATGTATATATACAATAATAACTAGGGCAGGGAATCTAATGGTTTATCAGTGGTTACCAAAATTTAGAGGATACCAACAGCACAATATGGGACATGCTGTTTTGCTCCAATGGTCACATCCATAAATCCCCTCCACACCAATTTTTCAACAGCATAGAAAATTCAAGGTGTTCTAATGTGTATCTACTCTTAGTAACCACACCCCAGGTGAACACTATAACATTCCCTAACCCTTTCCTAAACACCAATCCCTAAAACTCTTATCCTTTGTTTCAGACATAATAATTTCTAGGTATGGCTCTGATTTTGTACCATGTGAATTTAGGTTTAACTTTAAGATGATAAAGAGAACCATGTAGCCTAAAAGATATGCATGAAAGTGGAAACTGGCTCCACTTTCTTTGGCTTGATAATAACAGATGACCATGATCCATACAAGTATATAAAGATGAGTCTAATATCTTTTTGAACCTCATCTAGACAAATTATCTTTTTTCTTCCTC
Organism: Antechinus flavipes; assembly: GCF_016432865.1. NCBI lineage: Eukaryota > Metazoa > Chordata > Mammalia > Dasyuromorphia > Dasyuridae > Antechinus > Antechinus flavipes. The sequence continues at coordinate 381,490,259 of NC_067400.1, read as the reverse complement.
CCTCCGGCAATCCTCTATTCTGCCTCAAACATAATATGTCAGTACTATTGAAAAAGAAATACCCTAATCACAGAGGTCAGGACATACATGCAGAACTCCCAATATATATCTCTCTCTGAATGACAAATGTAGCAGTTATGGTAATATTAAAACCACAGTCAATACTCATCTTTTGCTCTCAACAAAAAGAGTTACACGGTTCATGTTTAATGAATATGGTTCAAAGTATTTAAAGGATTCCAACTGTAAGAAAGTGAAAATAAATTTTAATTGCTTGAATTGTAATGAATTAATGGTATAAAATTAGAGGAACTTAGACTATTGCTGCTGCAGAAATGGTTCTGCTTAAAGTCATTTGGAGAGAGAAGTATTTTCTCAGGTTGGAGCACTCAATGCAGGGGATTAGAACCACTTATATGCCCTGTGATTGAAACCTCTAAAATGGCCATAAGAAATAATTCAGGAGAATAAGACATCAGGTCAGGTAAGTGAATCAGTTTCTGTCAACCTGATGAGCCAGCTGCCATTTTAGACTCATTAACTATCTTCAGTCCTGGTTCAGACTTTGGTCAAATTTCAATGAACATTGAATATATTCTAGGGCATAGATGATAGAGAAGTATGGTATTTTTTTTTTTTTTTTGCAGAGAGTAAAGTAGACAAACCATTCACTTGGTATAGTTGGGGAGAAGAAGCAGGAGAAACACTAGACATTGAGTCAAAGAGACCTGATTTCTTGATTTATCAGTAATTTCCTCTGTTATCTTTAATAAATCATTTTCTTTCTATGAGTCTAAATTTTTCTATTCTATTATATGGTCTCTTGCCTTCATTTTTGTCTCCAGTTATTTGGATCAAGGACACTGAAAGACACAAGATTTATCCCTTATATATTAAAAGTATTAAAACTTCGGGTAGCCAAGGCCTTCTGGAATTCTTTCATCTAGGACTGGAACAAACATTACAAATTGTATCTGTACTTTGGTAGTAATTAGTGATTGTAGTTTCCTGCTGTCCTTAATGTTTGTGTGTGTGCGTGTGTGTGTGTGTGTGTGTGTATGCATAAATATATGTATATATGTGTGTATATACATATATGGAAGTGTCTATATGTGTGATGAAACATTTATGCTGGATCAACTATCTTCCTATTTATATGGAACTATATTTGCAATAGTATACTGATATGTTTAACAAGTGGCTCTCAGGCAGGTAAAACACACAATAAACATTTAAGTTTAAGCTCCATCATTAACTCCTCATTTATCTCCATTACTTTATTAAACCTAAATCACCAACAAAACAATATAAAACATTAAAAATTTAACAATCATCTCTTATGTCAGTTTGAGTTGGATCTAATGCACTCCTGGATATTAGTGGTGAAAGTAATGGATGAGGAGTCAAAAGGTCTATTTCCTCTGGTCTGTTACCAACTAGTTGTTTTAGACATCAGGGAAATCAATTAACATGTGAAGTTTCAGTTTCTTCATTTATAAAATAGATGTTACCCAAGCTCCTAAGAGACAATATGGTAAGTGTATTGACTTAAGCTATAGAAGACTTGAATCTATATGCCAACTCAGATTCTTATAATCCATGGGACTATCTGCATCTCATTTAACCTTTCTTTCAGTTTCTTCATATGTAAAATAAATGATTGGACTAGATGATCTCTAAAGTATCTTCCAACTCCAGGAATTATGTTGCTTTCAGATCTAACATTCTGTGATTCTGAAAGGGCTAAATTTGCTCACTGTAGGATCATACTATAAATCAATTTTACAAACATAAGAGTATTTGAAAGTACCTGATATGCAAATTTGAGAGGGCTCTGGATAAAAAGTCAAGAAAAATTTGGTCAACATGTAACTCAATGAATTTTATTTTTCACTTAGTCAAAGAGACATTGAAGAACTATTTGATATAGAATGTAGACACTAGCAATCCATCCATTGAGGGAAAACAAGAAATTCTCCACCTGTGATTTGAAAAACTACTGACTTTTAGAAAAAACAGATCAGTTATAATCACTAATCAACCCAGTAAAGAAAAATGATAGAATCCTTAGAGAGTTTCTAGAAATTTGATGGGTTTGCTAATCAAGAGATGATATCGACTGAAAACTATTTTGACTAAGTAAACCCTGCTCAAGCTATTTAGAACAACTTGCTTATTAGTTTTTCATAACTCTTTAGGCTTCCCTGGTGCATTCAGCTTCCTGGAAATCTCTAAAGGCTGCAGGATTTTGCTCCTTTCATAGCCTTCAATTCTCCCCTGTCTCAGATTAACTCTCTCTGGAGAATTGCTACCCATTATAAGGTCACTGTTATAATCCTTCTCCTGAGACTGTGCCATCATCTCTAATTGCCTTATAGGGATGATCTACCCAAGGAAAAAAAATGGTAACAAATGACAGAAGTGGAATTAGAATCCAGATTTCCTAATTTCTACTTCAAGGCTCTCTCCATTATATTATACTGATTAGCCAAATAAATAAGAACTATCCTTAATTTGGACCCTCAACATGCTGAAAATAATAGCAATAATAGCTAACATTGATGAAAACTTTTTATAAATGACAAAAGGTTTTTTTTTCAA